>NW_017213325.1:0-15726 GCF_001704415.2 Capra hircus | reverse complement strand
CCTCTCGGGATTCCTCTCCCGTCGATGCCGGGGCCTAAAGACCTTGTGTGGACTCAGTGCCGGAACCTGAGGATTCCTCTCCAGTGCCGACATGGATCTTGGGGTTCTTCTGGAGTCTCCCCAGGGGAGTCAGTCCTCGTCTCGAGAGGGGCATGCACGTGCGATTTCCTCCGGAGCTGTAGCAGCAGTGTCTCGCTTCCTTTCGCGTGGATCAATGGGTTTGTGGCTTTCCCTCGAGGCTTTCCCGAGGCTTTCCCACGAGGCTTTCCATGAGGCTTTCCCACAGGGCTGTCCCACGTGCCACCTGGTGTGAGTTGATCCTCGCTTGAAAGTCGACGCAGTGCAGGGGAAAAGGTTTCCGTGAAATGGACTGAGACATCTGGGGGACTCTGGGAATGGTGGCACGACCCTGGAGTTCCTCTCACCCTTTCCTGAGGAGAGCGCTCCTCTTGAGATGTGACGGGAACACTGGGTATTCTATCCCCGACCACGCAGTGAAAGGATCCTCCTCTCGAGCAAGGAGGCGGAAACGGGGCTCCTCTGTTGTGGCGGGATTCTCGTGCTTCCTCTCGAGTGGAGACGGGTATGTCGGGGAACTTCTGAGTTGCAGCAAGTGTGTGAAGGCCCTTTGGAAGTTCCAAGGTAAGGTGTATTAGCCTCGAGATACCTCAACGGAAATGGGCCTCATCTCGCCTGGAGGAGAACCTCCTGGATTTTCTCGAATTGTGGCAGGTGCTCTCGACTTACGATGGGACATCAGGGACCCGCTCTGGTGATCAGGAAATGCCATTCCCCATGCGAGTTGATCGGGGCATCTCGGATTCCTCTCCGTCGATTCCGGGGCCTGAGACCTCGTGTGGAGTCAGTTGCGGAACCTGAGGATTTCTCTCCAGTGCTGACATGGATCTTGGGTACTTCTGGAGTCTCCCCAGGGGAGTCAGTCCTCTCTCGAGTGGGGGCATGCACGTGCGCGTGCCTCTCGAGCTGTAGCATTAGTGTCGCGCTTCCATTCGCGTGGATCAAGGGATCTGTGGCTTTCCCTCGAGACTTTCCCACGAGGCTTTCCCACGACGCTTTCCCACAGGGCTGTCCCACGTGCCACCGTGGTGTGAGTCGATCCTCAGCTTGAATGTCGACGCAGTGCTGGGAAAACAGGTTTCCCTGGAATGGACGGAGACATCTGGGGGACTCTGGGAATGGTGGCACGACACTGGAGTTCCTCTCGCCTTTCCTGTTGAGAGAGCCTCCTCTTGAGATGCGACGGAAATGCCGGGAATTCTTTCCCGACCACGCAGGGAAAGGATCCCTCCTCTCGAGCTAGGAGGCGGAAACGGTGTTGCTCTGGATGTGGGCGGGACTCCCGTGCTTCCTCTCGAGTGGAGACCGGTATGTCGGGGAACTTCTGAGTTGCAGCAAGGGTGTGAAGGACCCTTTTAAGTTCTAAAGGTTAGGTGTGATTAGCCTTGAGACGCCTCAGCGAAAATGGGCCTCATCTCGCCTGGATGGGAGAACCTCCTGGATTTTCTCGAGTTGCGGCAGGTGCTCTCAACTTACGACGGGGACCGCAAGGACCCCCTCCGGTAGCCTCAGGAAAGGCCAGTCCCCATGCGAGTTGCTCGATGGCCTCTCGGGTTTCCTCTCCCTTAGATGCTGGGGCCTAAGAGCTTGTGTGGAGTCAGTCCCGGAACCTGAGGATTCCTCTCCAGTGCTGACCTGGATCTTGGGGTACTTCTGGAGTCTCCCCAGGCAAGTCAGTCTTCGTCTCGAGTGGGGGCAATGCACGTGGCTTTCCTTCCGAGCTGTAGCAGCAGTGTCGCGCTTCCCTTCGCGTGGATCTAGGGATCTGTTGCTTTCCCTCGAGGCTTTCCCATAGAGGATTTCCCACGAGGCTTTCCCACAGGGCTGTCCCACGTGCCACCGTGGTGTGAGTCGATCCTCGGCTTGAAAGTGGAGGCAGTGCAGGGAAAACAGTTTTCCCTGGAATGGACGGAGACATCAGGGGGACTCTGGGAATGGTGGCACGACCCTGGAGTTCCTCTCGCCTTTCCTGTGGAGAGCGCCTCCTCTTGAGATGCTACGGAAACGCCGGGAATTCTTTCCCGACCACGCAGGGAAAGGATCCTTCCGCTCGAGCTAGGAGGCGGACATGGGGCTCCTCTGGATGTGGGTGGGACTATCGTGCTTCCTCTCGAGTGGAGACGGGTATGTCAGGGCAACTTCTTGAGTTGCAGCAAGGGTGTGAAGGACCCTTTGGAAGTTCCAGAAGTTAGGTGTCATTAGCCTCGAGAGGCCTGAGGGCAAATGGGCCTCATCTCGCCTGGAGGGGAGAACCTCCTGGATTTTCTCGAGTTGCCCCAGGTGCTCTCGACTTACGACGGGGACATCAGGGACCCGCTCTGGTGGCCTCAGGAAAGCCCAGTCCCCATGCGAGTTGCTCAGGGGCCTCTCGGGATTCCTCTCCCGTCGATGCCGGGCCTAAGACCTTGTGTGGAGTCGGTGCCCGAAACTGAGGATTCCTCTCCATTGCTGACATGGATCTTGGGGTACTTCTGGAGTCTCCCCAGGGGAGTCAGTCCTCCTCTCGAGTGGGGGCATGCACGTGTGCTTTCCTCCCAGCTGTAGCAGCAGTGTCACGCTTCCCTTCCCATGGATCAAGGGATCTGTGGCTTTCCTTCGAGGCATTCCCTCGAGGCTTTCCCAGGAGTTTTCCCACGAGGCTTTCCCAGAGGGCTGTCCTACGTGCCACCGTGGTGTGAGTCGATCCTCGGCTTGAAAGTAGAAGCAGTGCAGGGAAAACAGGTTTCCCTGGAATGGACTGAGACATCTGGGGGACTCTGGGAATGGTGGCACGACTCTGGAGTTCCTCTCGCCTTTCTTGAGGAGAGCGCCTCCTCTTGAGAAGCGACCGGCACGCTGGAATTCTTTCCCCACCACGCAGGGAAAGGATCCCTCCTCTCGAGCTAGGAGGCGGAAACGGGGCTCCTCTGGATGTGGGCGGGAATCTCGTGCTTCCTCCCGAGTGGAGACGGGTATGTCGGGGAATTTCTTGAGTTGCAGCAAGGGTGTGAAGGACCCTTTGGAAGTTCCAGATGTCACATGTGATTAGCCTCGAGACACCTCAGCGGAAATGGTCCTCATCTCGCCTGGAGGGGAAAACCTCCTGGATTTTCCCGAGTTGCGGCAGGTGCTCTCGAGTTACGACGGGGACCACAGGGACCCGCTCTGGTGGCCTCAGAAAGGCCAGTCTACATGCGAGTTGCTCGGGGGCCTCTCGGGATTCCTCTCCCGTCAATGCCGGTGCCTAAGACCTTTTGTGGAGTTGGTGCCGGAACCTGAGGATTCCTCTCCAGTGCTGAAATGGATCTTGGGGTACTTCTGGAGTCTCCCCAGGGGAGTCAGTCCTCTTCTCGAGAGGGGTATGCACGTGCCCTTTCCTCCCAAGCTGTGGCAGCTGTATGGCGCTTCCCTTCGCGTGGATCAAGGGATCTGTGGCTTTCCATCGAGGCTTTCCCAGGAAGCTTTCCAGGAGGCTTTCCCACGAGGCTATCCCTCGAAGCTTTCCCACAGGGCTGTCCCACGTGCCAGCGTGGTGTGAGTCGATAATCGGCTTGAAAGTCGAGGCAGTGCAGGGAAAACAGGTTTCCCTGGAATGGACTGAGAAATCTGGCGCCTCTGCGAATGGTGGCACGTCCCTGGAGTTCCTCTCGCCTTTCTTGTGGAGAGCGCCTCCTCTTGAGAAGCGACGGGAACGCCGGGAATTCTTTCCCCACCACGCAGGGAAAGGATCCCTCCTCTCGAGCTAGGAGGCGGACACGGGGCTCCTCTGGATGTGGGCGGAACTCTCGTGCTTCCTCTCGAGTGGAGACGGTTATGTCAGGGAACTTCTTGAGTTGCAGAAAGGGTGTGAAGGACCCTTTGGAAGTTCCAGAGGATAGGAGTGATTAGCCTCAAGAAGCCTCAGCGCAAATGGGCCTCATCTCGCCTGGAGGGGAGAACCTCCTGGATTTTCTCGAGTTGCGGCAGGTGCTCTCGACTTACGACGGGGACCTCAGGGACCCGCTCTGGTGGCCTCAGGAAAGGCTAGTCCCCATGCGAGTTGCTCGGTGGCCTCTCGGGATTTTTCTCCCGTCGATACCGGGGCCTAAGATCTTGTGTGGAGTCGGTGCCGGAACCTGAGGATTCCGCTCCAGTGCGGACATGGATCTTGGGGTACGTCTGGAGTCTCCCCAGGAGAGTCAGTCCTCGTCTCGAGTGGGGGCATGCACGTGCGCTTTCCTCCCGAGCTGAAGCAGCAGTGTCACGCTTCCCTTCTCGTGGATCAAGGGATCTGTGGCTTTCCCTTGAGGCTTTCCCAGGAGGCTTTCCGACGAAGTTTTCCCACACGGCTGTCCCACGTGCCACCGTGGTGTGAGTCGATCCTCGGCTTGAAAGTCGAGGCAGTGCAGGGAAAACAGGTTTCCCTGGAATGGACTGAGACATCTGGGGGACTCTGGGAATGGTGGCACGACCCTGGAGTTCCTCTCGCCTTTCCTGTGGAGAGCGCCTTCTCTTGAGATGCGACGGGAACGCGGGGAATTCTTTCCCGACCACGCAGGGAAAGGATCCCTCCTCTCAAGCTAGGAGGCGGAAATGGGGCTCCTCTGGATGTGGGCGGGACTCTCGTGCTACCTCTCGATTGGAGACGGCTATGTCGGGGAACTTCTTGAGTTGCAGCAAGGGTGTGAAGGACCCTTTGGAAGTTCCAGATATTAGATGTGATTAGCCTCGAGACGCCTCAGCGGAAATGGGCCTCATATCGCCTGGAGGGGAGAACCTCCTGGATTTTCTCGAGTTGCGGCAGGTGCTCTCGACTTAGAACGGGCACCTCAGGGACCCAATCTCGTGGCATGAGGAAAGGCCAGTTCCCAAGCGAGTTGCTCGGGGGCCTCTCGGGATTCCTCTCCCGTCGATGCCGGGGCCTAAGACCTTGTGTGGAGTCAGTGCCGGAACCTGAGGATTCCTCTCGTAGTGCTGACATGGATCTTGGGGTACTTCTGTAGTCTCCCCAGGGGAGTCAGTCCACGTCTCGAGTGGGGGCATACACGTGCGCTTTCCTCCCGAGCTGTAGCAGCAGTGTCGCGTTTCCCTTCACGTGGACAAGGGATCTGTGTCTTTTCCTCGAGGCTTTCCCACGAGGCTTTCCCAGGAGGCTTTCCCACGAGGCTTTCGGACAGGGCTGTACCATCTGCCACCGTGGTGTGAGTCTATCCTCGGATTGAAAGTCAAGGCATTGCAGGGAAAAGAGGTTTCCCTGGACTGGACTGAGAAATCTGGCGCCTCTGGGAATGGTGGCACGACCCTGGAGTTCCTCTCGCCTTTCCTGTGGAGAGCGCCTCCTCTTGAGATGCGACGGGAACACCGGGAATTCTTTCCCGACCACGCAAGGAAAGGATCCCTCCTCTCGAGCTAGGAGGCGGAAACGGGGCTCCTCCGGATGTAGGCGGGATTCTCGTGCTTCCTCTCGAGTGGAGACGGGTATGTCGGGGAACTTCTTGAGTTGCAGCCAGGGTGTGAATGAGCCTTTGGTAGTTCCAGAGATCAGGTGTGATTCGCCTGGACACGCCTCAGCAGAAATGGGCCTCATCTCGCCTGGAGGGGAGAACCTCCTGGATTTTCTCGAGTTGCGGCAGGTGCTCTCGACTTACGACGGGGACCTCAGGGACCCGCTCTGGTGGCCTCAGGAAAGGCCAGTCCCCATGCGAGTTGCTCGCGGGCCTCTCAGGATTCCTCACCCGTCGATGCCGGGGCCTAAGACCTTGTGTAGTCGGTGCCGGAACCTGAGAATTCCTCTCCAGTGTTGACATGGATCTTGGGGTAGTTCTGGAGTCTCCCCAGGGGAGTCAGTCCTCGTCTCGATTGGGGGCATGCACGTGCGCTTTCCTCCCGAGCTGTAGCAGCAGTGTCGCTCTTCCCTTCGCGTGGATCAAGGATTCTGTGGTTTCCATTGAGGCTTTCCCACGAGGCTTTCCCACGAGGCTTTCCCACAGGGCTGTCCCACGTGCCACCGTGGTGTGAGTCGATCCTAGGCTAGAAAGTCGAGGCAGTGCAGGGAAAACAGTTTTTCCTGGAATGGACTGAGACATCTGGGGGACTCTGCGAATGGTGGCACGACACTGGAGTTCCTCTCGCCTTTCCTGTGGAAAGCGCCACCTCTTGAGATGCGACGGGAATGCCGGGAATTCTTTCCCGACCACGCAGCGAAAGGATGCCTCCTCTCGAGCTAGGAGGCGGAAACGGGGCCCCTCTGGATGTGGTCGGGACTCTCGTACTTGCTCTCGAGTGGAGACAGGTATTTCGGGGAACTTCTTGAGATACAGCAAGGGTGTGAAGGACCCTTTGGATGTTCCAGAGGTTAAGTGTGATTTGCCTGGAGACGCCTCAGCGGAAATGGGCCTCATCTCGCTGGAGGGGAGAACCTCCTGGATTTTCTCGAGTCGCGGCAGGTGCTGTCGAGTAACGACGGGGACCTCAGGGACCCGCTCTGGTGGCCTCAGGAAAGGCCAGTCCCCATGCGAGTTGCTCGGGGGCCTCCCGGGATTCCTCACCCGTCCATGCCAGGGCATAAGACCTTGTGTGGAGTCGGTGCTGGAACCTGAGGATTCCTCTCCTGTGCTGACATGGATCTTGGGGTACTTCTGGAGTCTCCCCAGGGGAGTCAGTCCTCGTCTCGACTGGGGGCATGCACGTGTGATTTCCTCCCGAGCTGTAGCAGCAGTGTCATGTTTCCCTTCGCTTGGATCAAGGGATCTGTGCTTTCCCTCTAGGCTTTTCTCGAGGCTTTCCCACCAGGCTAACCCACAGTGCTGTCCCACGTACCACCGTGGTGTGAGTTGATCCTCGGCTTGAAAGTCGAGGCAGTGCAGGGAAAACAGGTTTCCCTGGAATGGACTGAGACATCTGGTGTGTCTGGGAATGGTCGTACGACCCTGGAATTCCTCTACCTTTCCTGTGGAAAGCGCCTCCTCTTGAGATGCGACGGGAACGCCGGGAATTCTTTCCCGAACACGCAGGGAAAGGATCCCTCCTCTCGAGCTAGGAGGCGGCAACGTGGCTCCTCTGGATGTGGGCGGGACTCTCGTGCTTCCTCTCGAGTGGAGACGGGTATGTCGGGGAACTTCTTGAGTTGCAGCAAGGGTGTGAAGGACCCTTTGGAAGTTCCAGAGGTTAGGTGTGTTTAGCCTCGAGACGCCTCAGCGGAAATGGGCCTCATCTCGCCTGGAGGGGAGAACCTCCTGGATTTTCTCGAGTTGCGACAGGTGCTCTCGACTTATAATGGGGACCACAGGGACCCGCTCTGGTGGCCTCAGGAAAGGCCAGTCCCCATGGGAGTTGCTCTTGGGCCTCTCGGGATTCCTCTCCCGTCGATGTCGGGGCCTAAGACCTTATGTGGATTCGGTGCCGGAACCTGAGGTTTCCTCCCCAGTGCTGACATCGATCTTCGGGTACTTCTGGAGTCTCCACAGGGGAGTCAGTCCTCCTCTCGAGTCGGGGCATGCACGTCCGCTTTCCTCCCGAGCTGTATCAGCAGAGTCACGCTTCCCTTCGCGAGGATCAAGGGATCTGTGGCTTTCCCTCGAGGCTTTCCCACCAGGCTTTCACACGAGGCATTCCCACGAGGCTTTCCCACAGGGCTGTCCTACATGCCACCGTGGTGTTAGTCGATCCTTGGCTTGAAAGTCGAGGCTGTGTAGGGAAAACAGGTTTCCCTGGCATGGACTGAGACATCTGGGCGACTCAGGGAATGGTGGCACGACCCTGAAGTTCCTCTAACCTTTCTAGTGGAGAGCGCCTCCTCTTGAGATGCGAGGGGTACGCCGGGAATTCTTTTCCGAGCACGCAGGGAAAGGGTCCCTCCTCTCGAGCTAGCAGGCGGCAACGGGGCTCCTCTGGATGTGGGCGGGACTCTCGTGCTTCCTCTCGAGTGGAGACGGGCATGTCGGGGAACTTCTTGAGTTGCAGCAAGGGTGTGAATGACCCTTTGGAAGTTCCAGATGTTAGATGTGATTAGCCTCGAGACGCCTCAGCGGAAATGGGCCTCAACTCGCCTGGAGGGGAGAACCTCCTGGATTTTCTCCAGTTGCGGCAGGTGTTCTCGACTTACGACGGGAACCTCAGGGACCCGCTCTGGTGGCCTCAGGAAAGGCCAGTCCCCAAGCGAGTTGCACGGGGGCCTCTCGGGATTCCTCTCCCGTCGATGCCGGGGCCTAAGACATTGTGTGGAGTCGGTGCCGGAACCTGAGGATTCCTCTCCAGTGATGACATAGATCTTCGGGTACTTCTGGAGTCTCCCCAGGGGAGTCAGTCCTCGTCTCGAGTGGCGGCTTGCAAGTTCGCTTTCCTCCTGAGCTGTAGCAGCAGTGTCACGCTTCCCTTCGCGTGGATCAAGGGATTTGTGGCTTTCCCTCTAGGCTTTCCCACGAGGCTTTCCAACAGGGCTGTCCCACGTGCCACCGTGGTGTGAGTCGATCCTCGGCTTGAAAGTCAAGGCAGTGCAGGGAAAACAGGTTTCCCTGGAATGGACTGAGACATCTGGGGGACTCTGGGAATGGTGGCACGACCCTGGAGTTCCTCTCGCCTTTCCTGTGGAGAGCGCCTCCTCTTGAGATGCGACGGGAACACCGGGAATTCTTTCCCGAACACGCAGGGAAAGGATCCCTCCTCTCGAGCTAGGAGGCGGCAAAGGGTTCCTCTGGATGTGGGCGGGACTCTCGTGCTTCCTCTCGAGTGGAGACGGGTATGTCGGGGAACTTCTTGAGTTGCAGCAACGGTGTGAAGGACCCTTTGGAAGTTCCAGAGGTTACGTGTGATAGCCTCGAGAAGCCTCAGCGAAAATCGGCTTCATCTCGCCTGGAGGGGAGAATCTCCTGGATTTTCTCGAGTTGCGGCAGGTGCTCTCGACTTATAATGGGGACCTCAGGGACCCGCTCTGTTGGCCTCAGGAAAGGCCAATCCCCATGGGAGTTGCTCGTGGGCCTCTCGGGATTCCTCTCCCGTCGATGTCGGGGTCTAAGACCTTGTGTGTAGTCGTTGCCGGAACCTGAGGATTCCTCCCCAGTGCTGACATGGATCTTCGGGTACTTCTGGAGTCTCCCCAGGGGAGTCAGTCCTCGTCTCGGGGGGGGGGCATGCACGTGCGCTTTCTTCCCGAGCTGTAGCAGCAGTGTCACGCTTTCCTTCTTGTGGATCAAGGGATCTGGGGCTTTCCCTCGAGGCTTTCCCACGAGGCTTTCCCACGAGGCTTTCCCACAGGGCTGTCCCACGTGCCACCGTGGTGTGAGTCGATACTCGGCTTGAAAGTCGAGGCAGTGCAGGGAAAGCAGGTTTCCCTGGAATGGACTGAGACATCTGGGGGACTCTGGGAATGGTGGCATGACCCTGGAGTTCCTCTCGCCTTTCCTGTGGAGAGCACCTCGTCTTGAGATGTGCCGGGAACGCCGGGTATTCTTTCCCGAACACACAGGGAAAGGATCCCTCCGCTCGAGCTAAGAGGCAGATGCGGGGCTCCTCAGGATGTGCGCGGGATGCTCGTGTTTCCTCTCGAGTGGAGACGGGTATGTCGAGGAACTTCTTGAGTTGCAGCAAGGGTGTGAAGGACCCTTTGGAAGTTCCAGGGGTTAGGTGTGATTATCCTCGAGACGCCTCAGCGGAAATGGGCCTCATCTCGCCTGGAGGGGAGAACCTCCTGGATTTTCTCGAGTTGCGGCAGGTGCTCTCGACTTTCGACGGGGACTTCAGGGACCCGCTCTCGTGGACTCAGGAAAGGCCAGTCCCCAGGCGAGTTGCTCGGGGGCCTCTCAGGGTTCCTCTTCCTTCGATGCCAGGGCCTAAGACCTTGTGTGGAGTCGGTGCCGGAACCTGAGGATTCCTCTCCAGTGCTGACATGGATGTTGGGGTACTTCTGGAGTCTCTCCAGGTGAATCAGTCCTCGTCTCGAGTCGGCGAATGCACGTGCGCTTACCTCCCGAGCTGTAGAAGAGGGTCACGCTTCCCTTCGCGTGGATCAAGGGATCTGTGGCTTTCCCTCGAGGCTTTCCCATGAGGCTTTCCCACGAGGCTTTCCCACAGGGCTGTCCCACGTTCCACAATGGTGTGAGTCGATCCTCGGCTTGAAAGTCGAGGCAGTGCAGGGAAAACAGGTTTCCCTGGAATGGACTGAGACATCTGGGGGACTCTGGGAATGGTGGCACGACCCTGGAGTTCCTCTCGACTTTCCTGTGGAGAGCGCCTCCTCGTGAGATGCGACGGGAACGCCAGGAATTCTTTCCCTACCAGGCAGGGAAAGGATCCCTCCTCTCGAGCAAGGAGTCGGAAAAGGGGCTCCTCTGGATGTGGGCGGGACTCTCGTGCTTCCTCTCGAGTGGAGTCGGGTATGTAGGGGAACTTCTTGAGTTGCAGCATGGGTCTGAAGGACCCTTTGTAAGTTCCAGAGGGTAGGTGTGATGAGCCTCGAGACGCCTCAGCGGAAATGGGCCTCATCTCGCCTGGTGGGGAGAACCTCCTTGATTTTCTCGAGTTGCGGCAGGTGCTCTCGACTTACGACGGGAACCTCAGGGACACGCTCTGGTGGCCTCAGGAAAGGCCATTCCCCTTACGAGTTGCTCGGGGGCCTCTCGGGATTCCTCTCCCGTCGATGCCGGGGCCTAAGACTGCCGGGAGCCAGTGTGAGGAAGCCCGCCCGTGACAAGGTTATGAGGAAGGAAGCTGACATACGCAAGGCGTGCTCAGACTTCAGGGACCCCTCTGGAAATTTTTAAGCATGTACCCCAACAAAAATCTGCCGGTTTTTGTGCTCTGCTTTTTCACTCTTCTGACCTTTTCTGGAAAAAGTCAATTCAGGGCATTAGTCTTCTGCATTTGAAAGAGTGTTTCAATCCAAAAACCCTCTGATGGCTTTCTAGCCTGCCTGTAGGACTCGTACAGCTGCGCTTGTGATTGTTTGAGGCCTCCTGACCGCAGGAGGCACAGGAAGCTTAAAACATCCTAGGAATGCAGGAGCTTCAGAGGAGTCAAAATCTTTAGAATAGGACTGATTAAAAGTTTCATTTTTTGGGTCAATGCTTGCTGCCAAATTTTCATATCCTTTATTTTTAGATATAGTTGGTATATAGAAAAACAAGTAGTAGACCTGGTATTAGCAACATTAGAACTTTGAGTTAAGTACCTTCTTTGTTATAACCCACTGCACCTTTGTTCTATAGAGATGTAACTTTAATGCTTTAAGGAGATGCAGATTAAAGAAAAACACTTCAGGGGAAACAAAATTAACATTCATTAAGGAAGAGAGCCAAAAAGTGTTAACAAGCCTCTTGGCCAGAAGATAATGTAAATCACCTGAGACCTTTTGTATACAAAATGATATACAGAAAGAATCTGGATTGCGAACACTACATAATTTTGTGTTATCCATTGATCTCCATGTTTTATCAAAAGTATAAAAGACCTTCTGAACAATAAAGGAGGAGGCCAGGGGCCGGGGGCCAATTTCTCGGACCAGATTCTCGAACTAGTCTCTCAGCCTGGTTTCTTGGGACTCTGGCTCCCCCCGTGTCTTTCTCTCTCTTTCTTCTTCTCTACCTTTCCTTCTCTCTGCTCTTTACTTTAACTTCAGGCTGAATCTCCACCTGGAGTGCGGAGGCTCGCCAGGTCTACTTACTTGCCCTGGCTGTTAAGACCCGCACGAAAGGGAGCTTAAGGCGAGGCACCCTTAGATATTCAAGCGGCCGCCGGTGGCCCAACGTAGGTGGTGCAAATTCCTTGTCTGGAATTTTATTGGCCGTCCGTGTAAACCAAGCTATTCAGCCCTCTTACTCCACTTAATCTTCTTACTATACTATAGTTTCCTAATCTAATCTTACATTAATAAATAAACAAGTCTTTCCACCCCAATGCCGTCCACCCTTCGAATTCCCTGGATCCACCGGGGCTGGACCCCGGCATAAGACCTTGAGTGAAGTCGGTGCCGGAACCTGAGGATTCCTCTCCAGTGCTGACATGGATCTTGGGGTACTTCCTGAGTCTCCCCAGGGGAGTCAGTCCTCGTCTCGAGTGGGGGCATGCACGTGCGCTTTCCTCCCGAGCTGTAGCAGCAGTGTCACGCTTCCCCTTGCGTGGACCAAGGGATCTGTGGCTTTCCCTCGAGTCTTTCCCACGAGGCTTTCCCACAGCGCTGTCCCACGTGTCCCGGTGGTGTGAGTCGATCCTCGGCGTGAAAGCCGAGGCAGTGCAGGGAAAACAGGTTCCTGTGGAACGGACTGAGATATCTGGGGGAGTCTTGGAATGGTGGCACGACCCTGCAGTTCCTCTCCCCTTTCCTTTGGAGAGCGCCTCCTCTTGAGATGCGATGGGAATGCCGGGAATTCTTTCCGGACCAAGCAGGGAAAGGATCCGTCCTCTCGAGCTACGAGCCGGAAACGGAGCTCCTCTGGATGTGGCCGGGACCCTCGTGCTTCCTCTTGAGTGGAGACGGGTATGTCGGGGAACTTCTTGAGTTGCAGCATGGCTGTGAAAGACTCTTTGGAAGTTCCAGAGGTCACGTGTGATTAGCCTCGAGACACCTCAGTGGAAACGGGCCTCATCTCGCCTGGAGGGGAGAACCTCCTGGATTTTACCGAGTTGCGGCAGGTGCTCTCGACTTACGACGGGGACCTCATGGACCCGCTTTGGTGACCTCAGTAAAGGCCAGTCCCCATGCGAGTTGCTAGAGGGCCTGTCGCTGTTCCTCTCCCGTCGATGCCAGGGCCTAAGACCTTGTGTGGAGTCGGGGCCGGAACCTGAAGATTCCTCTCCAGGGCTGACATGCATCTTGAGGTGCTTCTGGAGTCTCCCCAGGGGAGTCAGTCCTCGTCTCGAGTGGGGGCATGCACGTGCGCTTTCCTCCCGTGCTGTAGCAGCAGTGTCCCGCTTCCCATCGCGTGGATCAAGGGATCTGTGGCTTTCCCTCGAGGCTTTCAGACGAGGCTTTCCCACAGGGCTCTCCCACGTACCACCGCGATCCTCGCCTCTGCCACCGCGATCCTCGCCGTGCAAGTCGAAGCAGTGCAGGGAAAACAGGATCCTCTGGAATGGACTGAGACATCTGGGGGACTCTTGGAATGGTGGCACGACCCATGAGTTCCTCTCGCTTTTCCTGTGCAGCGCGCCTCCTCTTGAGATGCGTCGGAAACGTCGGAAATTCTTTCCCGAGGAAGCAGAGAAGGATCCCTCATCTCGAGCTTGGAGGAGGAAACGGAGCTCCTCTGGAGGTGGCCGGACCCTCTGCTTCCTCTGGAGTGGAGACGGGTATGTCGGGGAAATTCTTGAGTTGTAGCAAGGGTGTGTAGGACCCTTTGGAAGTTCCAGAGTTTAGGCGTGATTACTCTCGAGACGCCGCAGAGAAAATGGGCCTCATCTCGACTGAAGCAGAGAACCTCCTGGATTTTCTCGAGTTGCGGCAGGTGCTCTCAACATACGACCGTGACCTCAGGGACAGTGTAGCAGGTGTGTCACGCTTCCCGTCGCGGGGATCAAGGGATCTGTGGCTTTCCCTCGAGGCTTTCCCACGAGGCTTTCCCACAGGGCTGTCCCACGTGCCACCATGGTGTGAGTCGATACTAGGCGTGAAAGTCGAGGCAGTGCAGGGAAAACAGGTTCCTCTGAAATGGACTGACACATCTGGGGGACTCTTGGAATGGTGGCACGACCCTGGAGTTCCTCTCGCCTTTCCTATTGAGAGCCCTTACTCTTGAGATGCCACGGGAACGCCGAAAAATCTTTCCTGACTAAGCAGGATAGCATCCCTCATCTCAAGCTGCCAGGCGGAAACGAGGTTCCTCTGGATGTGGTCGGGACCCTCGTGCTTCCTCTCTAGTGGAGACGGGTATGTCGGGGAACTTCTTGAGTTGCAGCAAGGACCCTTTTGAATTTCCAGAGTTTAGGTGTGATGAGCCTCCAGACGCCTCAGAGGAAATGGGCCTCATCTCGCCTGGAGGGGAGAACCTCCTGGATTTTCTAGAGTTGGGCAGGGTCTCTCGAGTTAAGACGGGGACCTCAGGGACCCGCTCTGGTGGCCTCAGGAAAGGCCAGTGCCCATGGGAGTTGCAAGGGGGCCTTTCGGGATTCCTCTCCCGTCGATGTTGGGGCCTAAGACCTTGTGTGGAGTCGGGGCCGGAACCTGAGGATTCCTCCCCAGTGCTGACATGGGTCTTGGCGTATTTCTGGAGTCTCCCCTGGGGAGTCAGTGCTCATCTCGTGTGGGTGCATGCACGTGAGCTTTCCTCACGAACTGTAGCAGTAGTGTCACACTTCCCGTCGCATGGATCAAGGGATCTGTGGCTTTCCCTCGAGGCTTTCCCACGAGGATTTTCCTCAGGGCTGTCCCACGTGCCACCGTGGTGTGAGTCGATCCTCGGCTTGAAAGTCGAGGCAGTGCCGGGAAAACAGGTTTCCCTGGAATTGACAGAGACATCTGGGGGACTCTGGGAATGGCGGAAGGACCCTGGAGTTTCTCTCGCCTTTCCAGTGGAGAGGGCCTCCTCTTGAGATGCGACTGGAACGCCGGGAATGCTTTCCAGACCACGCAGGGAAAGGATCCCTTCTCTCGAGCTATGAGGTGGAAACGGTGCTCCTCTGAAAGTGGGCGGGAAGATGTTGATACTCTCGAGTGGAGACGGGTATGTCGGAGAACTTCTTGAGTTGCAGCAAGGGTGTGAAGGACCCTTTGGAAGTTCCAGAGGTTAGGTGTGATTAGCCTCGAGACGCCTCAGCGCAAATGGGCCTCATCTCGCCTTTAAGGACGCCAAGATCCATGTCAGCACTGGAGAGGAATCCTCAGGTTCCGGCACCCACTCCACACAAGGTCTTAGGCCACGGCATCGACGGGAGAGGAATCCCGAGAGGCCCCGAGCAACTCGCATGGGGAATGGCCTTTCCTGAGGCCACCAGAGCGGGTCCCTCAGGTCCCCGTCTTAAGTCGAGATCACCTGTCACAACTCGAAAAAATCCAGGAGGTTCTCCCCTCCAGGCGAGATGAGGCCCATTTCCCCTGAGGCGACTCGAGCCTAATTACACCTAAACCTCTGGAATTTCCAAGGGTTCTTCACACCCTTGCTGCAACTCAAGAAGTTCCCCGACATACCCGTCTCCACTCGAGAGGAAGCACGAGAGTCTCGCCCACATCCAGAGGAGCCCCGTTTCCGCCTCACAGCTAGAGAGGAGGTATCCTTTCCCTGCGTCGTCGGGAAAGAATTCCCGGTCTTCCCTTCACAACTCAAGAGGAGGCGCTCTCAACAGGAAAGGTGAGAGGAACTCCCTGGTCGTGCCACCATTCCCAGAGTACCCCAGATATCTCAGTCCATTCCAGGGAAACCTGTTTTCCCTGCACTGCCTCGACTTACAAGCTGAGGATCGACTCACAGCACGGGTGGCACGTGGGACAGCCCTGTGAGAAAGCCTCGTGAGAAAGCCTCATGGGCAAGCCTCGAGGGAAAGCCACTGATCCCTTGATCCACTCGACGGGAAGAATGACACTGCTGCTACAGCTCGGGAGGAAAGCGCTCTTCAATGCCCCCACTCGAATGAGGACTGACTCCCCTGGGGAGACTCCCGAAGTACCCCAAGATCCATGTCAGCACTGGAGAGGAATCCTCAGTTGCAGGACCTGACCACACAAGGTCTTAGGCCGGCACGACGGAGAGGAATTCCGGAGAGGCC
>NW_017213324.1:0-15729 GCF_001704415.2 Capra hircus | reverse complement strand
CCACCTGCCACATGTCTCCTGCTGATCTCTCTCTTTGTTTGGGGCCTGATCCTGCGTGTCTGGGTTCCTGCCCACAGCCCAACTCAGGGGAAGCAGCCCCTGAGGCAAGACCTGCTGGAGGAGCCCTGCGCGCCCCGCCTGATAGGCGAGAGCACAGCCAGCAGTGGTAGCGAGCCTCCTCGGGAGAAGAGGAGGCAGCCGAGCCCCAGTCAAGAGGAAAGCCCTGCTTGCACGGAGCTAAGTGGGCCTCCAGTACGGCAGAGCTCTAGCTCTGCTCAGAGCCCCGATCTGGCAGAGTTTCTGGCGCGAGGCTGCTCTGGCCGGGGCTCGCCTTGCCCAGACTTGCCTTGCTTTTAGGCTCCCTCCCCAGGAAGGAGCTAGGTCTGAGCGAGCCTGGGAGACGCCACTGGTGCCTTCCTTGCCTCAGCTCCAATCCTGCCTTGCCTTTGCACTTAGGTGCCCAGGCGTCCGTTGGGAGGGCTTAGGGGCTGGTGGGTTGCACACTGCCAAGGGCTTCAGCAGTGAGAGCTCTGTCAGAGGGAAGGGAAGGGCAACTGCAGGGCTCCTCCAGCGGTTCTTAGGCCGCCTAGAATCAGCGCCGCACGGAGAGCACCAGGCTCCCAGGGCCCCTGGCTGGGGTTTTCAGCCCCGCACACACGGAGGCTGATTCCTTGGGTGCCCAGAAAGTGTATGACAGACGTAGGTTCCCTAGCACTCTCCTCCCCAGCAGAGACATGTGCAGGTGGTTGGGGCCTGATCCTGCGTGTCTGGGTTCCTGCCCACAGCCCCAACTCAGGGGAAGCAGCCCCTGAGGCAAGACCTGCTGGAGGAGCCCTGCGCCCCCGCCTGATAGGCGAGTGCACAGCCAGCAGGGAAGCGAGCCTCCTCGGGGGAAGAGGAGGCAGCCCAGCCCCGTCAAGTTGAAAGCCCTGCTTGCACGGAGCTAAGTGCGCCTCCAGTACGGCAGAGCTCTAGCTCTGCTCAGAGCCCCGATCTGGCAGAGTTCCTGGCGCGAGGCTGCTCTGCCGGGGGCTAGCCTTGCCCAGACTTGCCTTGCTTTTAGGCTGCCTCTCCAGGAAGGAGCAGGCAGCAGGAGCCTGGGAGTCGCCACTGGCGCCTTTCTTGCCTCAGCTCCAATCCTGCCTTGCCTTTGCACTTAGGTCCCAGTCCTCCTTAAGGAGAGCTTAGGGGCTGGTGGGTTGCACACTGCCAAGGGCTCCAGCAGTGAGAATTCTGTCAGAGGGAAGGGAAGGGCAACTGCAGGGCTCCTCCAGCGGTTGCTTGGCCGCCCAGATTCAGCGCCACACGGAGAGCACCAGGCTCCCAGGGCCCCTGGCTGGGGTTTTCAGCCCCGCACACACGGAGGCTGATTCCTTGGGTGCCCAGAAAGTGTATGACAGACGTAGGTTCCCTAGCACTCTCCTCCCCAGCAGAGACATGTGCAGGTGTTTGGGGCCTGATCCTGCGTGTCTGGGTTCCTGCCCACAGCCCCAACTCAGGGGAAGCAGCCCCTGAGGCAAGACCTGCTGGAGGAGCCCTGCGCCCCCGCCTGATAGGCGAGTGCACAGCCAGCAGGGAAGCGAGCCTCCTCGGGGGAAGAGGAGGCAGCAAGTCCCCGTCAAGCTGAAATCCCTGCTTACACGAAGCTAAGTGCGACTCCAGTACGGCAGATCTCTAGCTCTGTTCAGAGGCCCGATCTGGCAGAGTTCCTGGCACCAAGATGCTCTGCCATAGGCGAGCCTTGCGCAGACTTGCCTTGCTTTAAGGCTCCCTCCCCAGGAAGGAGCAGGCTGTGTGAGGCTCGGAAACGCCACTGGCGCCTTCCTGGCTTCAGCTCTACCCCTGCCTTGCCTTTGCACTTAGGTCCCAAGCGTCCTTGAGGAGGGCTTAGGGGCTGGTGGGTTGCACACTGCCAAGGGCTCCAGCAGTGAAAGCTCTGTCAGAGGGAAGCGAAGGGCAACAGCAGGGCTCCTTCAGCGGTTCCTTGGCCGCCCAGACAAAGCTCCGCACGGAGAGCACCAGGTTCCAAGGGCCCCTGGCTGGGTTTTGCATCCCCACACTCCCAGAGGCTGACTCCGTGGGTGCCTAGAAAGTGTGTGAGAGACGTAGGTTCCCTAGCACTCTCCTCCCCAGCAGAGACATGTGCAGGTGGTTGGGGCCTTATCCTGCGTGTCTGGGTTCCCGCCCACAGCCTCAACTCAGGGGAAGCAGCCCCTGAGGCAAGACCTGCTGGAGGAGCCCTGCGCGCCCGCCTGATAGGCGAGAGCACAGCCAGCAGTGTAGCGAGCCTCCTCGGGAGAAGAGGAGGCAGCCGAGCCCAGTCAAGAGGAAAGCCCTGCTTGCACGGAGCTAAGTGGGCCTCCAGTACGGCAGAGCTCTAGCTCTGCTCAGAGCCCCGATCTGGCAGAGTTTCTGGCGCGAGGCTGCTCGGCCGGGGGCTCGCCTTGCCCAGACTTGCCTTGCTTTTAGGCTCCCTCCCCAGGAAGGAGCTGTCTGAGCGAGCCTGGGAGACGCCACTGGTGCCTTCCTTGCCTCAGCTCCAATCCTGCCTTGCCTTTGCACATAGGTGCCAGGCGTCGTTGGGGAGGGCTTAGGGGGTGGTGGGTTGCACACTGCCAAGGGCTTCAGCAGTGAGAGCTCTGTCAGAGGGAAGGGAAGGGCAACTGCAGGGCTCCTCCAGCGGTTTCTAGGCCGCCTAGAATCAGCGCCGCACCGAGAGCACCAGGCTCCCAGGGCCCCTGGCTGGGGTTTTCAGCCCCGCACACACGGAGGCTGATTCCTTGGGTGCCCAGAAAGTGTATGACAGACGTAGGTTCCCTAGCACTCTCCTCCCCAGCAGAGACATGTGCAGGTGGTTTGGGGCCTGATCCTGCGTGTCTGGGTTCCTGCCCACAGCCCCAACTCAGGGGAAGCAGCCCCTGAGGCAAGACCTGCTGGAGGAGCCCTGCGCCCCCGCCTGATAGGCGAGTGCACAGCCAGCAGGGAAGCGAGCCTCCTCGGGGGAAGAGGAGGCAGCCCAGCCCCGTCAAGTTGAAAGCCCTGCTTGCACGGAGCTAAGTGCGCCTCCAGTACGGCAGAGCTCTAGCTCTGCTCAGAGCCCCGATCTGGCAGAGTTCCTGGCGCGAGGCTGCTCTGCCGGGGCTAGCCTTGCCCAGACTTGCCTTGCTTTTAGGCTGCCTCTCCAGGAAGGAGCAGGCAGCAGGAGCCTGGGAGTCGCCACTGGCGCCTTTCTTGCCTCAGCTCCAATCCTGCCTTGCCTTTGCACTTAGGTCCCAGTCCTCCTTAAGGAGAGCTTAGGGGCTGGTGGGTTGCACACTGCCAAGGGCTCCAGCAGTGAGAATTCTGTCAGAGGGAAGGGAAGGGCAACTGCAGGGCTCCTCCAGCGGTTGCTTGGCCGCCCAGATTCAGCGCCACACGGAGAGCACCAGGCTCCCAGGTCCCCTGGCTGGGGTTTTCAGCCCCGCACACACGGAGGCTGATTCCTTGGGTGCCCAGAAAGTGTATGACAGACGTAGGTTCCCTAGCACTCTCCTCCCCAGCAGAGACATGTGCAGGTGTTTGGGGCCTGATCCTGCGTGTCTGGGTTCCTGCCCACAGCCCCAACTCAGGGGAAGCAGCCCCTGAGGCAAGACCTGCTGGAGGAGCCCTGCGCCCCCGCCTGATAGGCGAGTGCACAGCCAGCAGGGAAGCGAGCCTCCTCGGGGGAAGAGGAGGCAGCCAAGTCCCCGTCAAGCTGAAATCCCTGCTTGCACGAAGCTAAGTGCGACTCCAGTACGGCAGAGTCTCTAGCTCTGTTCAGAGGCCCGATCTGGCAGAGTTCCTGGCAGCGAAGATGCTCTGCCATAGGCGAGCCTTGCGCAGACTTGCCTTGCTTTTAAGGCTCCCTCCCCAGGAAGGAGCAGGCTGTGTGAGGCTCGGGAGACGCCACTGGCGCCTTCCTGGCTTCAGCTCCTAATCCCTGCCTTGCCTTTGCACTTAGGTCCCAAGCGTCCTTGAGGAGGGCTTAGGGGCTGGTGGGTTGCACACTGCCAAGGGCTCCAGCAGTGAGAAGCTCTGTCAGAGGGAAGCGAAGGGCAACAGCAGGGCTCCTTCCAGCGGTTCTTGGCCGCCCAGACAAAGCTCCGCACGGAGAGCACCAGGTTCCAAGGGCCCCTGGCTGGGTTTTGCATCCCCACACTCCAGGAGGCTGACTCCGTTGGGTGCCTAGAAAGTGTGTGAGAGACGTAGGTTCCCTAGCACTCTCCTCCCCAGCAGAGACATGTGCAGGTGGTTGGGGCCTGATCCTGCGTGTCTGGGTTCCTGCCCACAGCCCCAACTCAGGGGAAGCAGCCCCTGAGGCAAGACCTGCTGGAGGAGCCCTGCGCGCCCGCCTGATAGGCGAGAGCACAGCCAGCAGGGTAAGCGAGCCTCCTCGGGAGAAGAGGAGGCAGCCGAGCCCAGTCAAGATGGAAAGCCCTGCTTGCACGGAGCTAAGTGCGCCTCCAGTACGGCAGAGCTCTAGCTCTGCTCAGAGCCCCGATCTGGCAGAGTTCCTGGCGCGAGGCTGCTCTGCCGGGGGCTAGCCTTGCCCAGACTTGCCTTGCTTTTAGGCTCCCTCCCCAGGAAGGAGCAGGCTGTCTGAGGAGCCTGGGAGACGCCACTGGCGCCTTCCTTGCCTCAGCTCCAATCCTGCCTTGCCTTTGCACTTAGGTCCCAGCGTCCTTGAGGAGGGCTTAGGGGCTGGTGGGTTGCACACTGCCAAGGGCTCCAGCAGTGAGAAGCTCTGTCAGAGGGAAGGGAAGGGCAACTGCAGGGCTCCTCCAGCGGTTTCTTGGCCGCCCAGATCAGCGCCGCACGGAGAGCACCAGGCTCCCAGGGCCCCTGGCTGGGGTTTTCAGCCCCGCACACACGGAGGCTGATTCCTTGGGTGCCCAGAAAGTGTATGACAGACGTAGGTTCCCTAGCACTCTCCTCCCCAGCAGAGACATGTGCAGGTGGTTTGGGGCCTGATCCTGCGTGTCTGGGTTCCTGCCCACAGCCCCAACTCAGGGGAAGCAGCCCCTGAGGCAAGACCTGCTGGAGGAGCCCTGCGCCCCCGCCTGATAGGCGAGTGCACAGCCAGCAGGGAAGCGAGCCTCCTCGGGGGAAGAGGAGGCAGCCGAGCCCAGTCAAGTGAAAGCCCTGCTTGCACGGAGCTAAGTGCGCCTCCAGTACGGCAGAGCTCTAGCTCTGCTCAGAGCCCCGATCTGGCAGAGTTCCTGGCGCGAGGCTGCTCTGCCGGGGCTAGCCTTGCCCAGACTTGCCTTGCTTTTAGGCTCCCTCCCCAGGAAGGAGCAGGCTGAGCGAGCCTGGGAGACGCCACTGGCGCCTTCCTTGCCTCAGCTCCAATCCTGCCTTGCCTTTGCACTTAGGTCCCAGCGTCCTTGAGGAGGGCTTAGGGGCTGGTGGGTTGCACACTGCCAAGGGCTCCAGCAGTGAGAAGCTCTGTCAGAGGGAAGGGAAGGGCAACTGCAGGGCTCCTCCAGCGGTTCTTGGCCGCCCAGAATCAGCGCCGCACGGAGAGCACCAGGCTCCCAGGGCCCCTGGCTGGGGTTTTCAGCCCCGCACACACGGAGGCTGATTCCTTGGGTGCCCAGAAAGTGTATGACAGACGTAGGTTCCCTAGCACTCTCCTCCCCAGCAGAGACATGTGCAGGTGGTTGGGGCCTGATCCTGCGTGTCTGGGTTCCTGCCCACAGCCCCAACTCAGGGGAAGCAGCCCCTGAGGCAAGACCTGCTGGAGGAGCCCTGCGCCCCCGCCTGATAGGCGAGTGCACAGCCAGCAGGGAAGCGAGCCTCCTCGGGGGAAGAGGAGGCAGCCAGCCCCGTCAAGTGAAAGCCCTGCTTGCACGGAGCTAAGTGCGCCTCCAGTACGGCAGAGCTCTAGCTCTGCTCAGAGCCCCGATCTGGCAGAGTTCCTGGCGCGAGGCTGCTCTGCCGGGGCTAGCCTTGCCCAGACTTGCCTTGCTTTTAGGCTCCCTCCCCAGGAAGGAGCAGGCTGAGCGAGCCTGGGAGACGCCACTGGCGCCTTCCTTGCCTCAGCTCCAATCCTGCCTTGCCTTTGCACTTAGGTCCCAGCGTCCTTGAGGAGGGCTTAGGGGCTGGTGGGTTGCACACTGCCAAGGGCTCCAGCAGTGAGAAGCTCTGTCAGAGGGAAGGGAAGGGCAACTGCAGGGCTCCTCCAGCGGTTTCTTGGCCGCCCAGATCAGCGCCGCACGGAGAGCACCAGGCTCCCAGGGCCCCTGGCTGGGGTTTTCAGCCCCGCACACACGGAGGCTGATTCCTTGGGTGCCCAGAAAGTGTATGACAGACGTAGGTTCCCTAGCACTCTCCTCCCCAGCAGAGACATGTGCAGGTGGTTGGGGCCTGATCCTGCGTGTCTGGGTTCCTGCCCACAGCCCCAACTCAGGGGAAGCAGCCCCTGAGGCAAGACCTGCTGGAGGAGCCCTGCGCCCCGCCTGATAGGCGAGTGCACAGCCAGCAGGGAAGCGAGCCTCCTCGGGGGAAGAGGAGGCAGCCAGCCCCGTCAAGTTGAAAGCCCTGCTTGCACGGAGCTAAGTGCGCCTCCAGTACGGCAGAGCTCTAGCTCTGCTCAGAGCCCCGATCTGGCAGAGTTCCTGGCGCGAGGCTGCTCTGCCGGGGGCTAGCCTTGCCCAGACTTGCCTTGCTTTTAGGCTGCCTCTCCAGGAAGGAGCAGGCTAGCAGGAGCCTGGGAGTACGCCACTGGCGCCTTTCCTTGCCTCAGCTCCAATCCTGCCTTGCCTTTGCACTTAGGTCCCAGTCCTCCTTAAGGAGAGGCTTAGGGGCTGGTGGGTTGCACACTGCCAAGGGCTCCAGCAGTGAGAATTCTGTCAGAGGGAAGGGAAGGGCAACTGCAGGGCTCCTCCAGCGGTTGCTTGGCCGCCCAGATTCAGCGCCACACGGAGAGCACCAGGCTCCCAGGGCCCCTGGCTGGGGTTTTCAGCCCCGCACACACGGAGGCTGATTCCTTGGGTGCCCAGAAAGTGTATGACAGACGTAGGTTCCCTAGCACTCTCCTCCCCAGCAGAGACATGTGCAGGTGTTTGGGGCCTGATCCTGCGTGTCTGGGTTCCTGCCCACAGCCCCAACTCAGGGGAAGCAGCCCCTGAGGCAAGACCTGCTGGAGGAGCCCTGCGCCCCCGCCTGATAGGCGAGTGCACAGCCAGCAGGGAAGCGAGCCTCCTCGGGGGAAGAGGAGGCAGCAAGTCCCCGTCAAGCTGAAATCCCTGCTTACACGAAGCTAAGTGCGACTCCAGTACGGCAGATCTCTAGCTCTGTTCAGAGGCCCGATCTGGCAGAGTTCCTGGCACCAAGATGCTCTGCCATAGGCGAGCCTTGCGCAGACTTGCCTTGCTTTAAGGCTCCCTCCCCAGGAAGGAGCAGGCTGTGTGAGGCTCGGAAACGCCACTGGCGCCTTCCTGGCTTCAGCTCTACCCCTGCCTTGCCTTTGCACTTAGGTCCCAAGCGTCCTTGAGGAGGGCTTAGGGGCTGGTGGGTTGCACACTGCCAAGGGCTCCAGCAGTGAAAGCTCTGTCAGAGGGAAGCGAAGGGCAACAGCAGGGCTCCTTCAGCGGTTCCTTGGCCGCCCAGACAAAGCTCCGCACGGAGAGCACCAGGTTCCAAGGGCCCCTGGCTGGGTTTTGCATCCCCACACTCCCAGAGGCTGACTCCGTGGGTGCCTAGAAAGTGTGTGAGAGACGTAGGTTCCCTAGCACTCTCCTCCCCAGCAGAGACATGTGCAGGTGGTTGGGGCCTTATCCTGCGTGTCTGGGTTCCCGCCCACAGCCTCAACTCAGGGGAAGCAGCCCCTGAGGCAAGACCTGCTGGAGGAGCCCTGCGCGCCCGCCTGATAGGCGAGAGCACAGCCAGCAGTGTAGCGAGCCTCCTCGGGAGAAGAGGAGGCAGCCGAGCCCAGTCAAGAGGAAAGCCCTGCTTGCACGGAGCTAAGTGGGCCTCCAGTACGGCAGAGCTCTAGCTCTGCTCAGAGCCCCGATCTGGCAGAGTTTCTGGCGCGAGGCTGCTCGGCCGGGGGCTCGCCTTGCCCAGACTTGCCTTGCTTTTAGGCTCCCTCCCCAGGAAGGAGCTGTCTGAGCGAGCCTGGGAGACGCCACTGGTGCCTTCCTTGCCTCAGCTCCAATCCTGCCTTGCCTTTGCACATAGGTGCCAGGCGTCGTTGGGGAGGGCTTAGGGGGTGGTGGGTTGCACACTGCCAAGGGCTTCAGCAGTGAGAGCTCTGTCAGAGGGAAGGGAAGGGCAACTGCAGGGCTCCTCCAGCGGTTTCTAGGCCGCCTAGAATCAGCGCCGCACCGAGAGCACCAGGCTCCCAGGGCCCCTGGCTGGGGTTTTCAGCCCCGCACACACGGAGGCTGATTCCTTGGGTGCCCAGAAAGTGTATGACAGACGTAGGTTCCCTAGCACTCTCCTCCCCAGCAGAGACATGTGCAGGTGGTTTGGGGCCTGATCCTGCGTGTCTGGGTTCCTGCCCACAGCCCCAACTCAGGGGAAGCAGCCCCTGAGGCAAGACCTGCTGGAGGAGCCCTGCGCCCCCGCCTGATAGGCGAGTGCACAGCCAGCAGGGAAGCGAGCCTCCTCGGGGGAAGAGGAGGCAGCCCAGCCCCGTCAAGTTGAAAGCCCTGCTTGCACGGAGCTAAGTGCGCCTCCAGTACGGCAGAGCTCTAGCTCTGCTCAGAGCCCCGATCTGGCAGAGTTCCTGGCGCGAGGCTGCTCTGCCGGGGGCTAGCCTTGCCCAGACTTGCCTTGCTTTTAGGCTGCCTCTCCAGGAAGGAGCAGGCAGCAGGAGCCTGGGAGTCGCCACTGGCGCCTTTCTTGCCTCAGCTCCAATCCTGCCTTGCCTTTGCACTTAGGTCCCAGTCCTCCTTAAGGAGAGCTTAGGGGCTGGTGGGTTGCACACTGCCAAGGGCTCCAGCAGTGAGAATTCTGTCAGAGGGAAGGGAAGGGCAACTGCAGGGCTCCTCCAGCGGTTGCTTGGCCGCCCAGATTCAGCGCCACACGGAGAGCACCAGGCTCCCAGGGCCCCTGGCTGGGGTTTTCAGCCCCGCACACACGGAGGCTGATTCCTTGGGTGCCCAGAAAGTGTATGACAGACGTAGGTTCCCTAGCACTCTCCTCCCCAGCAGAGACATGTGCAGGTGTTTGGGGCCTGATCCTGCGTGTCTGGGTTCCTGCCCACAGCCCCAACTCAGGGGAAGCAGCCCCTGAGGCAAGACCTGCTGGAGGAGCCCTGCGCCCCCGCCTGATAGGCGAGTGCACAGCCAGCAGGGAAGCGAGCCTCCTCGGGGGAAGAGGAGGCAGCAAGTCCCCGTCAAGCTGAAATCCCTGCTTACACGAAGCTAAGTGCGACTCCAGTACGGCAGATCTCTAGCTCTGTTCAGAGGCCCGATCTGGCAGAGTTCCTGGCACCAAGATGCTCTGCCATAGGCGAGCCTTGCGCAGACTTGCCTTGCTTTAAGGCTCCCTCCCCAGGAAGGAGCAGGCTGTGTGAGGCTCGGAAACGCCACTGGCGCCTTCCTGGCTTCAGCTCTACCCCTGCCTTGCCTTTGCACTTAGGTCCCAAGCGTCCTTGAGGAGGGCTTAGGGGCTGGTGGGTTGCACACTGCCAAGGGCTCCAGCAGTGAAAGCTCTGTCAGAGGGAAGCGAAGGGCAACAGCAGGGCTCCTTCAGCGGTTCCTTGGCCGCCCAGACAAAGCTCCGCACGGAGAGCACCAGGTTCCAAGGGCCCCTGGCTGGGTTTTGCATCCCCACACTCCCAGAGGCTGACTCCGTGGGTGCCTAGAAAGTGTGTGAGAGACGTAGGTTCCCTAGCACTCTCCTCCCCAGCAGAGACATGTGCAGGTGGTTGGGGCCTTATCCTGCGTGTCTGGGTTCCCGCCCACAGCCTCAACTCAGGGGAAGCAGCCCCTGAGGCAAGACCTGCTGGAGGAGCCCTGCGCGCCCGCCTGATAGGCGAGAGCACAGCCAGCAGTGTAGCGAGCCTCCTCGGGAGAAGAGGAGGCAGCCGAGCCCAGTCAAGAGGAAAGCCCTGCTTGCACGGAGCTAAGTGGGCCTCCAGTACGGCAGAGCTCTAGCTCTGCTCAGAGCCCCGATCTGGCAGAGTTTCTGGCGCGAGGCTGCTCGGCCGGGGGCTCGCCTTGCCCAGACTTGCCTTGCTTTTAGGCTCCCTCCCCAGGAAGGAGCTGTCTGAGCGAGCCTGGGAGACGCCACTGGTGCCTTCCTTGCCTCAGCTCCAATCCTGCCTTGCCTTTGCACATAGGTGCCAGGCGTCGGTTGGGGAGGGCTTAGGGGGTGGTGGGTTGCACACTGCCAAGGGCTTCAGCAGTGAGAGCTCTGTCAGAGGGAAGGGAAGGGCAACTGCAGGGCTCCTCCAGCGGTTTCTAGGCCGCCTAGAATCAGCGCCGCACCGAGAGCACCAGGCTCCCAGGGCCCCTGGCTGGGGTTTTCAGCCCCGCACACACGGAGGCTGATTCCTTGGGTGCCCAGAAAGTGTATGACAGACGTAGGTTCCCTAGCACTCTCCTCCCCAGCAGAGACATGTGCAGGTGGTTGGGGCCTGATCCTGCGTGTCTGGGTTCCTGCCCACAGCCCCAACTCAGGGGAAGCAGCCCCTGAGGCAAGACCTGCTGGAGGAGCCCTGCGCCCCCGCCTGATAGGCGAGTGCACAGCCAGCAGGGAAGCGAGCCTCCTCGGGGGAAGAGGAGGCAGCCCAGCCCCGTCAAGTTGAAAGCCCTGCTTGCACGGAGCTAAGTGCGCCTCCAGTACGGCAGAGCTCTAGCTCTGCTCAGAGCCCCGATCTGGCAGAGTTCCTGGCGCGAGGCTGCTCTGCCGGGGGCTAGCCTTGCCCAGACTTGCCTTGCTTTTAGGCTGCCTCTCCAGGAAGGAGCAGGCAGCAGGAGCCTGGGAGTCGCCACTGGCGCCTTTCTTGCCTCAGCTCCAATCCTGCCTTGCCTTTGCACTTAGGTCCCAGTCCTCCTTAAGGAGAGCTTAGGGGCTGGTGGGTTGCACACTGCCAAGGGCTCCAGCAGTGAGAATTCTGTCAGAGGGAAGGGAAGGGCAACTGCAGGGCTCCTCCAGCGGTTGCTTGGCCGCCCAGATTCAGCGCCACACGGAGAGCACCAGGCTCCCAGGGCCCCTGGCTGGGGTTTTCAGCCCCGCACACACGGAGGCTGATTCCTTGGGTGCCCAGAAAGTGTATGACAGACGTAGGTTCCCTAGCACTCTCCTCCCCAGCAGAGACATGTGCAGGTGTTTGGGGCCTGATCCTGCGTGTCTGGGTTCCTGCCCACAGCCCCAACTCAGGGGAAGCAGCCCCTGAGGCAAGACCTGCTGGAGGAGCCCTGCGCCCCCGCCTGATAGGCGAGTGCACAGCCAGCAGGGAAGCGAGCCTCCTCGGGGGAAGAGGAGGCAGCAAGTCCCCGTCAAGCTGAAATCCCTGCTTACACGAAGCTAAGTGCGACTCCAGTACGGCAGATCTCTAGCTCTGTTCAGAGGCCCGATCTGGCAGAGTTCCTGGCACCAAGATGCTCTGCCATAGGCGAGCCTTGCGCAGACTTGCCTTGCTTTAAGGCTCCCTCCCCAGGAAGGAGCAGGCTGTGTGAGGCTCGGAAACGCCACTGGCGCCTTCCTGGCTTCAGCTCTACCCCTGCCTTGCCTTTGCACTTAGGTCCCAAGCGTCCTTGAGGAGGGCTTAGGGGCTGGTGGGTTGCACACTGCCAAGGGCTCCAGCAGTGAAAGCTCTGTCAGAGGGAAGCGAAGGGCAACAGCAGGGCTCCTTCAGCGGTTCCTTGGCCGCCCAGACAAAGCTCCGCACGGAGAGCACCAGGTTCCAAGGGCCCCTGGCTGGGTTTTGCATCCCCACACTCCCAGAGGCTGACTCCGTGGGTGCCTAGAAAGTGTGTGAGAGACGTAGGTTCCCTAGCACTCTCCTCCCCAGCAGAGACATGTGCAGGTGGTTGGGGCCTTATCCTGCGTGTCTGGGTTCCCGCCCACAGCCTCAACTCAGGGGAAGCAGCCCCTGAGGCAAGACCTGCTGGAGGAGCCCTGCGCGCCCGCCTGATAGGCGAGAGCACAGCCAGCAGTGTAGCGAGCCTCCTCGGGAGAAGAGGAGGCAGCCGAGCCCAGTCAAGAGGAAAGCCCTGCTTGCACGGAGCTAAGTGGGCCTCCAGTACGGCAGAGCTCTAGCTCTGCTCAGAGCCCCGATCTGGCAGAGTTTCTGGCGCGAGGCTGCTCGGCCGGGGGCTCGCCTTGCCCAGACTTGCCTTGCTTTTAGGCTCCCTCCCCAGGAAGGAGCTGTCTGAGCGAGCCTGGGAGACGCCACTGGTGCCTTCCTTGCCTCAGCTCCAATCCTGCCTTGCCTTTGCACATAGGTGCCAGGCGTCGTTGGGGAGGGCTTAGGGGGTGGTGGGTTGCACACTGCCAAGGGCTTCAGCAGTGAGAGCTCTGTCAGAGGGAAGGGAAGGGCAACTGCAGGGCTCCTCCAGCGGTTTCTAGGCCGCCTAGAATCAGCGCCGCACCGAGAGCACCAGGCTCCCAGGGCCCCTGGCTGGGGTTTTCAGCCCCGCACACACGGAGGCTGATTCCTTGGGTGCCCAGAAAGTGTATGACAGACGTAGGTTCCCTAGCACTCTCCTCCCCAGCAGAGACATGTGCAGGTGGTTGGGGCCTGATCCTGCGTGTCTGGGTTCCTGCCCACAGCCCCAACTCAGGGGAAGCAGCCCCTGAGGCAAGACCTGCTGGAGGAGCCCTGCGCCCCCGCCTGATAGGCGAGTGCACAGCCAGCAGGGAAGCGAGCCTCCTCGGGGGAAGAGGAGGCAGCCCAGCCCCGTCAAGTTGAAAGCCCTGCTTGCACGGAGCTAAGTGCGCCTCCAGTACGGCAGAGCTCTAGCTCTGCTCAGAGCCCCGATCTGGCAGAGTTCCTGGCGCGAGGCTGCTCTGCCGGGGGCTAGCCTTGCCCAGACTTGCCTTGCTTTTAGGCTGCCTCTCCAGGAAGGAGCAGGCAGCAGGAGCCTGGGAGTCGCCACTGGCGCCTTTCTTGCCTCAGCTCCAATCCTGCCTTGCCTTTGCACTTAGGTCCCAGTCCTCCTTAAGGAGAGCTTAGGGGCTGGTGGGTTGCACACTGCCAAGGGCTCCAGCAGTGAGAATTCTGTCAGAGGGAAGGGAAGGGCAACTGCAGGGCTCCTCCAGCGGTTGCTTGGCCGCCCAGATTCAGCGCCACACGGAGAGCACCAGGCTCCCAGGGCCCCTGGCTGGGGTTTTCAGCCCCGCACACACGGAGGCTGATTCCTTGGGTGCCCAGAAAGTGTATGACAGACGTAGGTTCCCTAGCACTCTCCTCCCCAGCAGAGACATGTGCAGGTGTTTGGGGCCTGATCCTGCGTGTCTGGGTTCCTGCCCACAGCCCCAACTCAGGGGAAGCAGCCCCTGAGGCAAGACCTGCTGGAGGAGCCCTGCGCCCCCGCCTGATAGGCGAGTGCACAGCCAGCAGGGAAGCGAGCCTCCTCGGGGGAAGAGGAGGCAGCAAGTCCCCGTCAAGCTGAAATCCCTGCTTACACGAAGCTAAGTGCGACTCCAGTACGGCAGATCTCTAGCTCTGTTCAGAGGCCCGATCTGGCAGAGTTCCTGGCACCAAGATGCTCTGCCATAGGCGAGCCTTGCGCAGACTTGCCTTGCTTTAAGGCTCCCTCCCCAGGAAGGAGCAGGCTGTGTGAGGCTCGGAAACGCCACTGGCGCCTTCCTGGCTTCAGCTCTACCCCTGCCTTGCCTTTGCACTTAGGTCCCAAGCGTCCTTGAGGAGGGCTTAGGGGCTGGTGGGTTGCACACTGCCAAGGGCTCCAGCAGTGAAAGCTCTGTCAGAGGGAAGCGAAGGGCAACAGCAGGGCTCCTTCAGCGGTTCCTTGGCCGCCCAGACAAAGCTCCGCACGGAGAGCACCAGGTTCCAAGGGCCCCTGGCTGGGTTTTGCATCCCCACACTCCCAGAGGCTGACTCCGTGGGTGCCTAGAAAGTGTGTGAGAGACGTAGGTTCCCTAGCACTCTCCTCCCCAGCAGAGACATGTGCAGGTGGTTGGGGCCTTATCCTGCGTGTCTGGGTTCCCGCCCACAGCCTCAACTCAGGGGAAGCAGCCCCTGAGGCAAGACCTGCTGGAGGAGCCCTGCGCGCCCGCCTGATAGGCGAGAGCACAGCCAGCAGTGTAGCGAGCCTCCTCGGGAGAAGAGGAGGCAGCCGAGCCCAGTCAAGAGGAAAGCCCTGCTTGCACGGAGCTAAGTGGGCCTCCAGTACGGCAGAGCTCTAGCTCTGCTCAGAGCCCCGATCTGGCAGAGTTTCTGGCGCGAGGCTGCTCGGCCGGGGGCTCGCCTTGCCCAGACTTGCCTTGCTTTTAGGCTCCCTCCCCAGGAAGGAGCTGTCTGAGCGAGCCTGGGAGACGCCACTGGTGCCTTCCTTGCCTCAGCTCCAATCCTGCCTTGCCTTTGCACATAGGTGCCAGGCGTCGGTTGGGGAGGGCTTAGGGGGTGGTGGGTTGCACACTGCCAAGGGCTTCAGCAGTGAGAGCTCTGTCAGAGGGAAGGGAAGGGCAACTGCAGGGCTCCTCCAGCGGTTTCTAGGCCGCCTAGAATCAGCGCCGCACCGAGAGCACCAGGCTCCCAGGGCCCCTGGCTGGGGTTTTCAGCCCCGCACACACGGAGGCTGATTCCTTGGGTGCCCAGAAAGTGTATGACAGACGTAGGTTCCCTAGCACTCTCCTCCCCAGCAGAGACATGTGCAGGTGGTTGGGGCCTGATCCTGCGTGTCTGGGTTCCTGCCCACAGCCCCAACTCAGGGGAAGCAGCCCCTGAGGCAAGACCTGCTGGAGGAGCCCTGCGCCCCCGCCTGATAGGCGAGTGCACAGCCAGCAGGGAAGCGAGCCTCCTCGGGGGAAGAGGAGGCAGCCCAGCCCCGTCAAGTTGAAAGCCCTGCTTGCACGGAGCTAAGTGCGCCTCCAGTACGGCAGAGCTCTAGCTCTGCTCAGAGCCCCGATCTGGCAGAGTTCCTGGCGCGAGGCTGCTCTGCCGGGGGCTAGCCTTGCCCAGACTTGCCTTGCTTTTAGGCTGCCTCTCCAGGAAGGAGCAGGCAGCAGGAGCCTGGGAGTCGCCACTGGCGCCTTTCTTGCCTCAGCTCCAATCCTGCCTTGCCTTTGCACTTAGGTCCCAGTCCTCCTTAAGGAGAGCTTAGGGGCTGGTGGGTTGCACACTGCCAAGGGCTCCAGCCAGTGAGAATTCTGTCAGAGGGAAGGGAAGGGCAACTGCAGGGCTCCTCCAGCGGTTGCTTGGCCGCCCAGATTCAGCGCCACACGGAGAGCACCAGGCTCCCCAGGCCCCTGGCTGGGGTTTTCAGCCCCGCACACACGGAGGCTGATTCCTTGGGTGCCCAGAAAGTGTATGACAGACGTAGGTTCCCTAGCACTCTTCCTCCCCAGCAGAGACATGTGCAGGTGTTTGGGGCCTGATCCTGCGTGTCTGGGTTCCTGCCCACAGCCCCAACTCAGGGGAAGCAGCCGCCTGAGGCAAGACCTGCTGGAGGAGCCCTGCGCCCCGCCTGATAGGCGAGTGCACAGCCAGCAGGGAAGCGAGCCTCCTCGGGGGAAGAGGAGGCAGCAAGTCCCCGTCAAGCTGAAATCCCTGCTTAGCACGAAAGCTAAGTG
>NW_017213323.1:0-15731 GCF_001704415.2 Capra hircus | reverse complement strand
CACGTCCCAGCCACCGTGGTGTGAGTCGATCCTCGGCTTGAAAGTCGAGGCAGTGCAGGGAAAACAGGTTTCCCTGGAATGGACTGAGACATCTGGGGACTCTGGAATGGTGGCACGACCCTGGAGTTCCTCTCGCCTTTCCTGTGGAGAGCGCCTCCACTTGAGATGCGACGGGAACGCCGGGAATTCTTTCCCGACACGCAGGAAGGATCCCTCCTCTCGAGCTAGAGGCCGAAACGGGGCTCCTCTGGATGTGGGCGGGACTCTCGTGCTTCCTCTCGAGTGGAGACGGGTATGTCGGGAACTTCTTGAGTTGCAGCAAGGGTGTGAAGGACCTTTGGAAGTTCCAGAGTTAGGTGTGATTAGCCTTCGAGACGCCTCAGCGGAAATGGGCCTCATTTCGCCTGGAGGGGAGAACTTCCTGGATTTTCTCGAGTTGCGGGCAGTGCTCTCGACTTACGATCGGGGACCTTCAGGGACCGCTCTGGTGGCCTCAGGAAAGGCCAGTCCCCATGCGAAGTTGCTCGGGGGCCTCTCGGGTTCCTCTCCCCGTCGATGCCGGGCCTAAGACCTTGTTGTGGAGTCGGTGCCGGAACCTGAGGATTCCTCTCCAGTGCTGACATGGATCTTGGGGTACTTCTGGAGTCTCCCCAGGGAGTCAGTCCTCGTCTCGAGTGGGGCATGCACGTGTCGCTTTCCTCCCGAGCTGTAGCAGCAGTGTCACGCTTCCCTTCGCGTGGATCAAGGGATCAGGGGCTTTCCCTCGAGGCTTTCCCATGAGGCTTTCCCACGAGGCTTTCCCACAGGGCTGTCCCACGTGCCACCGTGGGTGTGAGTCGATCCTCGGCTTGAAAGTCGAGGCAGTGCAGGGAAAACAGGTTTCCCTGGAATGGACTGACACATCTGGGGGACTCTGGGAATGTGGCTCGACCTGGAGTTCGCTCTCGCCTTTCCTGTGGAGAGCGCCTCCACTTGAGATGCGACGGGAACGCCGGAATTCTTTCCCGACCCTGCAGGGAAAGGATCCTCCTCTCGAGCTAGGAGGCGGAAACGGGGCTCCTCTGGATGTGGTCGGGACTCTCGTGCTTCCTCTCGAGTGGAGTCGGGTATGTCGGGGAACTTCTTGAGTTGCAGCAAGGAGTGTGAAGGACCTTTGGAAGTTCCAGAGTTTAGGTGTGATTAGACTCGAGACGCCTCAGCAGAAATGGGCCTCATCTCGCCTGGAGGGGAGAACCTCCTGGATTTTATCGCAGTTGCCGCAGGTCTCTCGACTTACGATGGGGACCTCAGGGACCCCCTCTGGTGGCCTCAGGAAAGGCCAGTCCCCATGCGAGTTGCTCGGGTGCCTCTCGGGGCCTCTCGGGTTTCCTCTCCCGTCGATGCTGGGGCCTAAGACCTTTTGTGGAGTCGGTGCCGGAACCTGAGGTTTCCTCTCCAGTGCTGACATGGATCTTGGGGTACTTCTGGAGTCTCCCCAGGGGAGTCAGTCCTCGTCTCGAGAGGGGGCATGCACGTACGCTTTCCTCCCGAGCTGTAGCAGTACTGTCACGCTTCCCTTCGCGTGGATCAAGGGATCTGTGGCTTTCCCTCGAGGCTTTCCCACGAGTCTTTCCCACAGGGCTGTCCCACATGCCACCGTGGTGTGAGTCGATCCTCGGCTTGAACGTCCAGGCAGTGCAGGGAAAACAGGTTTCCTAGGAATGGACTGATACATCTGGGGGACTCTGGGAATGGTGGCACGACCCTTGATTCCCTCTCGCCTTTCATGTGGAGAGCGCCTCCTCTTGAGATGCGACGGGAACGCCGGGATTCGTTCCCGACCACGCAGGGGAAGTATCACTCCACTCGATCTAGGAGGCCGAAACGGGGCTCCTTTGGATGTGTGCCGAACTCTCGTGCTTCCACTCAATAGGAGACGGGTATGTCGGGGAACTTCTTGAGTTGCAGAAAGGGTGTGAAGGACCCTTTGGAAGTTCCAGAGTTTAGGTGTGATTTGCCTCGAAACGCCTCAGCGGAAACGGGCCTCATCTCGCCTGGAGGGGAGAACCTCCTGGATTTTCTCCAGTGTCGGCAGGTGCTCTCGACTTACGACGGGGACCACACGGACCCGCTCTGCTGGCCTCAGGAAAGGCCACTCCCCATGCGAGTTGCTCGGGGTCCTCTAGGGATTCCTCTCCCGTCGATGCCGGGCCTAAGACCTTGTGTGGAGTCGGTGCCGGAACCTGAGGATTCCTCTCCATTGCTGACATGGATCTTGGGGTACTTCTGGAGTCTCCCAAGGGGAGTCAGTCCTCGTCTCGAGTGGGGGCATGCATGAGCGCTTTTGTCCCGAGGCTGTAGCAGCAATGTCACACTTCTATTCGCGTGGATCAAGGGATCTGTGGCTTTCCCTCGAGGCTTTCCCACAAGGCTTTCCCACGAGGATTTCCCAAATGGCTGTCCCACGTGTCACCATGGTGTGAGTCCGATCCTGGGCTTGAAAGTCGAGGAATTGCAGGGAGAACAGGTTTTCCCTGGAATGGACTGAGACATGTGGGGGTCTCTGGGAATGGTGGCACGACCCTGGAGTTCCTCTCGCCTTTCCTGTGGAGAGCGCCTCTTCTTGACATGCTATGGGAACCCGGGAATTCTTTCCCGACCACGCAGGGAAAGGATCCCTCCTCTCGAGCTAGGAGGCGGACACTGGGCTCCTCTGGATGTGGGCGGGACTGTCGTGCTTCCTCTCGAATGGAGACGGGTATGTCGGGGAACTACTTGAGTTGCAGTAAGGGTGTGAAGGACCCTTTGGAAGTTTCAGAGGTTAGGTGTGATTAGCCTCGAGACACATCAGCGGAAATGGGCCTCATCTCGCCTGGAGGGGAGAACCTCCTGGATTTTCTCGAGTGTCGGCAGGTGCTCTCGACCTAGGAAGGGGACCATAGGGACCGCTCTGCTGGCCTCAGGAAAGGCCAGTCCCCATGCGAGTTGCTCGGGGGCCTCTAGGGATTCCTCTCCCGTCGATGCCGGGGCCTAAGACCTTGTGTGGAGTAGGTGCCGGAACCAGAGGATTCCTCTCCAGTGCTGACATGGATCTTGGGGTACTTCTGGAGTCTCCCCAGGGGAGTCAGTCCTCGTCTCGAATGGGGGCATGCACGTGGGCTTTCCTCCCGAGCTGTAGCAGCACTGTCACGCTTCCCTTCGCGTGGATCAAGGGATCTGTGGCTTTCCCTCGAGGCTTTCCCACGAGGCTTTCCCACGAGGCTTTCCCACAGGGCCGTCCCACGTGCCACCGTGGTGTGAGTCGATCCTCGGCTTGAAAGTCGAGGCAGTGCAGGGAAAACAGGTTTCCCTAGAATGGACTGAGACATCTGGGGGACTCTGGTAATGGTTGCACGACCCTGGAGTTCCTTTCGCCTTTCCTGTGGAGAGCGCCTCCACTTGAGATGCGACGGGAACGTCGGGAATTCTTTCCCGACCACGCAGGGAATGGATCCCTCCTCTCGAGCTAGCAGGCCGAAACGGGGCTCCTCTGGATGTGGGCGGGACTCTCGTGCTTCCTCTCGAGTGGAGACGGGTATGTCGGGCAACTTCTTGAGTTGCAGTAAGGGTGTGAAGGACCCTTTGGAAGTTCCAGAGGTTAGGTGTGATTTGCCTCGAAACGCCTCAGCGGAAACGGGCTTCTTGTCGCCTGGAGGGGAGAACCTCCTGGATGTTCTCGAGTTGCGGCAGGTGCTCTCGACTTACGATGGGGACCTCAGGGACCCGCTCTGGTGGCCTCAGGAAAGGCCAGTCCCCTTGAAAGTTGCTCGGGGGCCTCTCAGGATTCCTCTCCCGTCGATGCCGGGGCCTCAGACCTTGTGTGGAGTCGGTGCCGGAACCTGAGGATTCCTCTCCAGTGCTGACATGGATCTTGGGGTACTTCTGGAGTCTCCCGCGGGGAGTCCGTCCTCGTCCGAGTGGGGGCATGCACGTGTGCTTTCCTCCCGAGCTGTAGCAGCAGTGTCACGCTTCCCTTCGCGTGGATCAAGGGATCAGGGGCTTTCCCTCGAGGCTTTCCCATGAGGCTTTCCCACGAGGCTTTCCCACAGGGCTGTCCCACGTGCCGCCGTGGTGTGAGTCGATCCTCGGCTTGAAAGTCGAGGCAGTGCAGGGAAAACAGGTTTCCCTGGAATGGACTGACACATCTGGGGGACTCTGGGAATGTGGCTCGACCGTGGAGTTCCGTCTCGCCTTTCCTGTGGAGAGCGCCTCCACTTGAGATGCGACGGGAACGCCGGGAAATTCTTTCCCGACCCTGCAGGGAAAGGATCCCTCCTCTCGAGCTAGGAGGCGGAAACGGGGCTCCTCTGGATGTGGGTCGGGACTCTCGTGCTTCCTCTCGAGTGGAGTCGGGTATGTCGGGGAACTTCTTGAGTTGCAGCAAGAGTGTGAAGGACCCTTTGGAAGTTCCAGAGGTTTAGGTGTGATTAGACTCGAGACGCCTCAGCAGAAATGGGCCTCATCTCGCCTGGAGGGGAGAACCTCCTGGATTTTATCCGAGTTGCCGCAGGTGCTCTCGACTTACGATCGGGGACCTCAGGGACCCCCTCTGGTGGCCTCAGGAAAGGCCAGTCCCCATGCGAGTTGCTCGGGTGCCTCTCGGGGGCCTCTCGGGTTTCCTCTCCCGTCGATGCTGGGGCCTAAGACCTTTTGTGGAGTCGGTGCCGGAACCTGAGGTTTCCTCTCCAGTGCTGACATGGATCTTGGGGTACTTCTGGAGTCTCCCCAGGGGAGTCAGTCCTCGTCTCGAGAGGGGGCATGCACGTACGCTTTCCTCCCGAGCTGTAGCAGTACTGTCACGCTTCCCTTCGCGTGGATCAAGGGATCTGTGGCTTTCCCTCGAGGCTTTCCCACGAGTCTTTCCCACAGGGCTGTCCCACATGCCACCGTGGTGTGAGTCGATCCTCGGCTTGAAACGTCCAGGCAGTGCAGGGAAAACAGGTTTCCTAGGAATGGACTGATACATCTGGGGGACTCTGGGAATGGTGGCACGACCCTTGATTCCCTCTCGCCTTTCATGTGGAGAGCGCCTCCTCTTGAGATGCGACGGGAACGCCGGGATTCGTTCCCGACCACGCAGGGAAGTATCACTCCACTCGATCTAGGAGGCCGAAACGGGGCTCCTTTGGATGTGTGCCGAACTCTCGTGCTTCCACTCAATAGGAGACGGGTATGTCGGGGAACTTCTTGAGTTGCAGAAAGGGTGTGAAGGACCCTTTGGAAGTTCCAGAGTTTAGGTGTGATTTGCCTCGAAACGCCTCAGCGGAAACGGGCCTCATCTCGCCTGGAGGGGAGAACCTCCTGGATTTTCTCCAGTGTCGGCAGGTGCTCTCGACTTACGACGGGGACCACACGGACCCGCTCTGCTGGCCTCAGGAAAGGCCACTCCCCATGCGAGTTGCTCGGGGTCCTCTAGGGATTCCTCTCCCGTCGATGCCGGGGCCTAAGACCTTGTGTGGAGTCGGTGCCGGAACCTGAGGATTCCTCTCCATTGCTGACATGGATCTTGGGGTACTTCTGGAGTCTCCCAAGGGGAGTCAGTCCTCGTCTCGAGTGGGGGCATGCATGAGCGCTTTTGTCCCGAGGTGTAGCAGCAATGTCACACTTCTATTCGCGTGGATCAAGGGATCTGTGGCTTTCCCTCGAGGCTTTCCCACAAGGCTTTCCCACGAGGATTTCCCAAATGGCTGTCCCACGTGTCACCATGGTGTGAGTCCATCCTGGGCTTGAAAGTCGAGGAATTGCAGGGAGAAACAGGTTTCCCTGGAATGGACTGAGACATGTGGGGGTCTCTGGGAATGGTGGCACGACCCTGGAGTTCCTCTCGCCTTTCCTGTGGAGAGCGCCTCTTCTTGACATGCTATGGGAACCCCGGGAATTCTTTCCCGACCACGCAGGGAAAGGATCCCTCCTCTCGAGCTAGGAGGCGGACACTGGGCTCCTCTGGATGTGGGCGGGACTGTCGTGCTTCCTCTCGAATGGAGACGGGTATGTCGGGGAACTACTTGAGTTGCAGTAAGGGTGTGAAGGACCCTTTGGAAGTTTCAGAGGTTAGGTGTGATTAGCCTCGAGACACATCAGCGGAAATGGGCCTCATCTCGCCTGGAGGGGAGAACCTCCTGGATTTTCTCGAGTGTCGGCAGGTGCTCTCGACCTAGGAAGGGGACCATAGGGACCGCTCTGCTGGCCTCAGGAAAGGCCAGTCCCCATGCGAGTTGCTCGGGGGCCTCTAGGGATTCCTCTCCCGTCGATGCCGGGGCCTAAGACCTTGTGTGGAGTAGGTGCCGGAACCAGAGGATTCCTCTCCAGTGCTGACATGGATCTTGGGGTACTTCTGGAGTCTCCCCAGGGGAGTCAGTCCTCGTCTCGAATGGGGGCATGCACGTGGGCTTTCCTCCCGAGCTGTAGCAGCACTGTCACGCTTCCCTTCGCGTGGATCAAGGGATCTGTGGCTTTCCCTCGAGGCTTTCCCACGAGGCTTTCCCACGAGGCTTTCCCACAGGGCCGTCCCACGTGCCACCGTGGTGTGAGTCGATCCTCGGCTTGAAAGTCGAGGCAGTGCAGGGAAAACAGGTTTCCCTAGAATGGACTGAGACATCTGGGGGACTCTGGTAATGGTTGCACGACCCTGGAGTTCCTTTCGCCTTTCCTGTGGAGAGCGCCTCCACTTGAGATGCGACGGGAACGTCCGGGAATTCTTTCCCGACCACGCAGGGAATGGATCCCTCCTCTCGAGCTAGCAGGCCGAAACGGGGCTCCTCTGGATGTGGGCGGGACTCTCGTGCTTCCTCTCGAGTGGAGACGGGTATGTCGGGCAACTTCTTGAGTTGCAGTAAGGGTGTGAAGGACCCTTTGGAAGTTCCAGAGGTTAGGTGTGATTTGCCTCGAAACGCCTCAGCGGAAACGGGCTTCTTGTCGCCTGGAGGGGAGAACCTCCTGGATGTTCTCGAGTTGCGGCAGGTGCTCTCGACTTACGATGGGGACTTCAGGGACCCGCTCTGGTGGCCTCAGGAAAGGCCAGTCCCCTTGAAAGTTGCTCGGGGGCCTCTCAGGATTCCTCTCCCGTCGATGCCGGGGCCTCAGACCTTGTGTGGAGTCGGTGCCGGAACCTGAGGATTCCTCTCCAGTGCTGACATGGATCTTGGGGTACTTCTGGAGTCTCCCGCGGGGAGTCCGTCCTCGTCCGAGTGGGGGCATGCACGTGTGCTTTCCTCCCGAGCTGTAGCAGCAGTGTCACGCTTCCCTTCGCGTGGATCAAGGGATCAGGGGCTTTCCCTCGAGGCTTTCCCATGAGGCTTTCCCACGAGGCTTTCCCACAGGGCTGTCCCACGTGCCGCCGTGGTGTGAGTCGATCCTCGGCTTGAAAGTCGAGGCAGTGCAGGGAAAACAGGTTTCCCTGGAATGGACTGACACATCTGGGGGACTCTGGGAATGTGGCTCGACCGTGGAGTTCGTCTCGCCTTTCCTGTGGAGAGCGCCTCCACTTGAGATGCGACGGGAACGCCGGAAATTCTTTCCCGACCCTGCAGGGAAAGGATCCCTCCTCTCGAGCTAGCAGGCGGAAACGGGGCTCCTCTGGATGTGGTCGGGACTCTCGTGCTTCCTCTCGAGTGGAGTCGGGTATGTCGGGGAACTTCTTGAGTTGCAGCAAGAGTGTGAAGGACCCTTTGGAAGTTCCAGAGTTTAGGTGTGATTAGACTCGAGACGCCTCAGCAGAAATGGGCCTCATCTCGCCTGGAGGGGAGAACCTCCTGGATTTTATCCAGTTGCCGCAGGTCCTCTCGACTTACGATGGGGACCTCAGGGACCCCCTCTGGTGGCCTCAGGAAAGGCCAGTCCCCATGCGAGTTGCTCGGGTGCCTCTCGGGGCCTCTCGGGTTTCCTCTCCCGTCGATGCTGGGGCCTAAGACCTTTTGTGGAGTCGGTGCCGGAACCTGAGGTTTCCTCTCCAGTGCTGACATGGATCTTGGGGTACTTCTGGAGTCTCCCCAGGGGAGTCAGTCCTCGTCTCGAGAGGGGGCATGCACGTACGCTTTCCTCCCGAGCTGTAGCAGTACTGTCACGCTTCCCTTCGCGTGGATCAAGGGATCTGTGGCTTTCCCTCGAGGCTTTCCCACGAGTCTTTCCCACAGGGCTGTCCCACATGCCACCGTGGTGTGAGTCGATACTCGGCTTGAACGTCCAGGCAGTGCAGGGAAAACAGGTTTCCTAGGAATGGACTGATACATCTGGGGGACTCTGGGAATGGTGGCACGACCCTTGATTCCCTCTCGCCTTTCATGTGGAGAGCGCCTCCTCTTGAGATGCGACGGGAACGCCGGGATTCGTTCCCGACCACGCAGGGGAAGTATCACTCCACTCGATCTAGGAGGCCGAAACGGGGCTCCTTTGGATGTGTGCCGAACTCTCGTGCTTCCACTCAATAGGAGACGGGTATGTCGGGGAACTTCTTGAGTTGCAGAAAGGGTGTGAAGGACCCTTTGGAAGTTCCAGAGGTTAGGTGTGATTAGCCTCGAAATGCCTCAGCGGAAATGGGCCTCATCTCGCCTGGAGTGGAGAACCTCCTGGATTTTCTCGAGTTGCAGCAGGTGCTCTCGACTTAAGACGGGGACCTCAGGGACCCGCTCTGGTGGCCTCAGGAAAGGCCAGTCCCCATGCGAGTTGCTCGGGGGCCTCTCGGGATTCCTCTCCCATCGATGCTAGGGCCTAAGACCTTGTGTGGTGTCAGTGCCGGAACCTGAGGATTCCTCTCCAGTGTTGACATGGATCTTGGGGTACTTCTGGAGTCTCCCCAGGGGAGTCAGTCCTCGTCTCGAGTGGGGGCATGCACGTGCGCTTTCCTCCTGAGCTGAAGCAGCAGTGTCACGCCTCCCTATGCTTGGATCAAGGGATATGTGGCTTTCCCTCGAGGCTTTCCCACGAGGCTTTCCCACGAGGCTTTCCCACAGGGCTGTCCCTCGTGCCACCGTGGTGTGAGTTGATCCTCGGCTTGAAAGTCAAAACAGTGCAGGAAAACAGGTTTCCCTGGAATGAACTGAGACATCTGGGGGACTCTGGGAATGGTGGCACGACCCTGGAGTTCCTCTCGCCTTTCCTGTGGAGAGTGCCTTCTCTTGAGAAGCGACTGGAACGCCGGGAATTCTTTCCCGAGCACGCAAGGATAGGATCCCTCCTCTCGAGCTATGAGACGGAAAAGGGGCTCTTCTGCATGTGGCCGGGACTCTCGTTCTTCCTCTCAAGTGGAGACGGGTATGTCGGGGAACTTCTTGAGTTGCAGCAAGGGTGTGAAGGACCCTTTGGAAGTTCCAGAGGTTAGGTGTGATTAGCCTCGAGACGCCTCAGCGGAAATGGGCCTCATCTCGCCTGGAGGGGAGAACCTCCTGTATTTTCTCGAGTTGCGGCTGGGGCTCTCGACTTACGACGGGGACCTCAGGGACCCGCTCTAGTGGCCTCACAAAGGCCAGTCCCCATGCGAGTTGCTCGGGGCCTCTCGGGATTCCTCAACCGTCGATGCCGGGGCCTAATATCTTGTGTGGAGTCGGTGCCGGAACCTGAGGATTCCTCTTCAGTGCTGACATGGATCTTGGGGTACTTCTGGAGTCTCCCCAGGGGAGTCAGTCCTCGTCTCGAGTGGGGGCATGCACGTGCGCTTTCCTCCCGAGCTGTTGCAGCAGTGTCATGCTTCCCTTAGCGTGCATCAAGGGATCAGGGGCTTTCCCTCGAGGCTTTCCCATGAGGCTTTCCCACGAGGCTTTCCCACAGGCTGTCCCACGTGCCACCGTGGTGTGAGTCGATCCTCGGCTTGAAATTCGAGGCAGTGCAGGGAAAACAGGTTTCCCTGGAATGCACGGAGACATCTGAGGGACTCTGGGAATAGTGGCACGACCCTGGAGTTCCTCTCGCCTTTCCTGTGGAGAGCGCCTCCTCTTGAGATGCGACGGGAACGCCGGGAATTCTTTCCGGAGCACGCAGGGAAAGGATCCCTCCTCTCGAGCTAGGAGGCGGAAATTGGGCTACTGTGGATGTGGGTGGGGCTCTCGTGCTTCCTCTCGAGTGAAGTCGGATATGTCAGGGAAACTTCTTGAGTTGCAGCAAGGGTGTGAAGGACCCTTTGGAAGTTCCAGAGGTTAGGTGTGATTAGCCTCGAGATGCCTCAGCGGAAATGGGCCTCATCTCGCCTGGAGGGGAGAACCTCCTGGATTTTCTCAAGTTGCGGCAGGTGCTCTCGACTTACGACGGGGACATCAGGGACCCGCTCTTGTGGCCTCAGGAAAGGCCAGTCCCCATGCGAGTAGCACGCGGGCCTCTCGGGATTCCTCTCCCGTCGATGCCGGGGCCTAAGATCTTTTGTGGAGTAGGTGCAGAAACCTGAGGATTCCTCTCCAGTGCTGACATGGATCTTGGGGTAATTCTGGAGTCTCCCCAGTGGAGTCAGCCCTCGTCTCGAGTGGGGGAATGCACGTGCACTTTCCTCACGAGCTGTAGCAGCAGTGTGGCGCTTCCATTCGCGTGGATCAAGGGATCTGTGGCTTTCCCTCGAGGCTTTCCCACGAGGCTTTCCCACGAGGCTTTCCCACGATGCTTTCCCACACGGCTGTCCCGCGTGCCACCGTGGTGTGAGTCGATCCTCGGCTTGAAAGTCAACGCAGTGCAGGGAAAACTGGTTTCCCTGGAATGGACTGAGACATCTGGGGGACTCAGGGAATGGTGGCACGACCCTGGAGTTCCTCTCGCCTTTCCTGTGGAGAGCGCCTCCTCTTGAGATGCGACGGGAACGCCGGGAATTCTTTCCCGACCACGCAGGGAAAGGATCCCTCCTCTCGAGTTAGCAGGCGGAAACGGGGCCACTCTGGATATGGGCGGGACTCTCGGATTCCTCTCGAGTGGAGACGGGTATGTCGGGGAACTTCTTGAGTTGCAGCAAGGGTGTGAAGGACCCTTTGGAAGTTCCAAGAGTTAAAGCTGTGATTACCTCCTAGTTGCCTCAACGGAAATGGGCCTCATCTCGCCTGGAAGGGGAGAACTCTCCTGGATTTTCTCGAGTTGCGGCAGGTGCTCTCGACTTACGATGGGGACTCAGGGACCCGCTCTGGTTGGCCTCAGGAAAGGCCAGTCCCCATGGGAGTTACTCGGGGGCCTCTCGGGATTCCTCTCCCGTCGATGCCAGGGCCTAAGACCTTGTGTGGAGTCGGTGCCGGAACCTGAGGATTCCTCTCCAGTGCTGACATGGATCTTGGGGTACTTCTGGAGTCTCCCCAGGGGAGTCAGTCCTTGTCTCGAGTGGGGGCATGCACGTGCGCTTTCCTCCCGAGCTGTTGCAGCAGTGTCACGATTCCCTTCAAGCGTGGATCAAGGGATCATGTGGCTTTCCCTCGAGGCTTTCCCACAGGGCTTTCCCACAGGGCTGTCCCACGTGCCACCGTGGTGTGAGTCGATCCTCGGCTTGAAAGTCGAGGCAGTGCAGGGAAAACAGGTTTCCCTGGAATGGACTGAGACATCTGGGGGACTCTGGGAATGGTGGCACGACCCTGGATTCCTCTCGCCTTTCCTGTGGAGAGCGCCTCCTCTTGAGATGCGACGGGAACGCCGGGAATTCTTTCCCGACCACGCAGGGAAAGGATCCCTCCTCTCGAGCTAGGAGGCGGAAACGGGGCTCCTCTGGATGTGGGCGGGACTCTCGTGCTTCCTCTCGAGTGGAGACGGGTATGTCGGGGAACTTCTTGAGTTGCAGCAAGGGTGTGAAGGACCCTTTGGAAGTTCCAGAGGTTAGGTGTGATTAGCCTCGAGACTGCCTCAGCGGAAATGGGCCTCATCTCGCCTGGAGGGAGAACCTCCTGGATTTTCTCGAGTTGCGGCAGGTGCTCTCGACTTACGACGGGGACCTCAGGGACCCGCTCTGGTGGCCTCAGGAAAGGCCAGTCCCCATGCGAGTTAGCTCGCGGGCCTCTCGGGATTCCTCTCCCGTCGATGCCAGGGGCCTAAGGACCTTGTGTGGAGTCAGGTGCCAGAAACCTGAGGATTCCTCTCCAGTGCTGACATGGATCTTGGGGTAATTCTGGAGTCTCCCCAGTGGAGTCAGTCCTCGTCTCGAGTGGGGGCATGCACGTGCAGCTTTCCTCCGAGCTGTAGCAGCAGTGTCACGCTATCCCTTCGCGTGGATCAAGGGATCTGTGGCTTTCCCTCGAGGGTCACGGCATTTCCCCACGCTGAGACTTCCACTGGGGAGACTCCAGATTACCCCAAGATCCATGTCAGCACTGGAGAGGAATCCTCAGGTTTCTGCACCTACTCCACAAAAGACCTTAGGCCCCGGCATCGACGGGAGAGGAATCCCGAGAGGCCCGCGTGCTACTCGCATGGGGACTGGCCTTTCCTGAGGCCACAAGAGCGGGTCCCTGATGTCCCCGTCATAAGTCGAGAGGCACCTGCCGCAACTTGAGAAAATCCAGGAGGTTCTCCCCTCCAGGCGAGATGAGGCCCATTTCCGCTGAGGGCATCTCGAGGCTAATCACACCTAACCTCTGGAACGTCCAAAGGGTCCTTCACACCCTTGCTGCAACTCAAGAAGTTTCCCGACATATCCCGACTTCACTCGAGAGGAAGCACGAGAGCCCCACCACATCCACAGTAGGCCCTAATTTCCGCCTCCCTAGCTCGAGAGGAGGGATCCTTTCCCTGCGTGCTCCGGAAAGAATTCCCCGGCGTTCCCGTCGCATCTCAAGAGGAGGCGCTCTCCACAGGAAAGCGCGAGAGGGAATCCAGGGTCGTGCCACCATGCCCAGAGTCCCCCAGATGTCTCAGTACATTTCAGGGAAACCTGTTTTCCCTGCACTGCATCGACTTTCAAGCCGAGGATCGACTGACACCACGGTGGGCACGTGGGGACAGCCCTGTGGGAAAGCCCTCGTGGGAAAGCCTCGAGGGAAAGCCACATGATCCCTTGATCCACTTGAAGGGAATCGTGACACTGCTGCAACAGCTGGGAGGAAAGCGCACGTGCATGCCCCCACTCGAGACAAGGACTGACTCCCCTGGGGAGACTCCAGAAGTACCCCAAGATCCATGTCAGCACTGGAGAGGAATCCTCAGGTTCCGTCACCGACTCCACACAAGGTCTTAGGCCCTGCATCGACGGGAGAGGAATCCCGAGAGGCCCCCGAGTAACTCCCATGGGGACTGGCCTTTCATGAGGCAACCAGAGGCGGGTCCCTGAATTCCCATCGTAAGTCGAGAGCACCTGCCGCAACTCGAGAAAATCCAGGAGATTCTCCCTCCAGGCGAGATGAGGCCGATTTCCGCTGAGGCAACTACGGAGGTAATCACGCTTTAAACTCTTGAACTTCCAAAGGTCCTTCACACCCTTGCTGCAACTCAAGAAGTTCCCCGACATACCCGTCTCCACTCAGAGGAATCCGAGAGTCCCGCCCATATCCAGAGTGGCCCCGTTTCCGCCTGCTAAGCACGAGAGGAGGGATCCTTTCCCTGCGTGGTCGGGAAAGAATTCCCGGCGTTCCCGGTCGGCATCTCAAGAGGAGGCGCTCTCCACAGGAAAGGCGAGAGGAACTCCAGGTCGTGCCACCATTCCCTGAGTCCCCCAGATGTCTCAGTCCATTCCAGGGAAACCATGTTTTCCCTGCACTGCCGTTGACTTTCAAGCCGAGGATCGACTCACACCACGGTGGCACGCGGGACAGCCGTGTGGGAAAGCATCGTGGGAAAGCCTCGTGGGAAAGCCTCGTGGGAAAGCCTCGAGGGAAAGCCACAGATCCCTTGATCCACGCGAATGGAAGCGCGCCACTGCTGCTACAGCTCGTGAGGAAAAGTGCACGTGGCATCCCCACTCGAGACGAGGCTGACTCCACTGGGGAGACTCCAGATTACCCAAGATCCATGTCAGCACTGGAGAGGAATCCTCAGGTTTTCTGCACCTACTCCACAAAAGATCTTAGGCCCCGGCACGACGGGAGAGGAATCCGAGAGGGCCCGCGTGCTACTCGCATGGGGACTGGCCTTTCCTGAGGCCACAAGAGCGGGTCCCTGATGTCCCGCGTCGTAAGTCAAGAGCACTGGCCCGCAACTTGAGAAAATCAGGAGGTTCTCCCGTCCAGGCGAGATGAGGGCCCCATTTCCGCGAGGCATCTCGAGGCTAATCACACCTAACGCTCTGGAACTTCCAAAGGTGCCTTCACACCCTTGCTGCAACTCAAGAAGTTTCCGACATATCCGACTTTCACTCCGAGAGGAAGCACGAGAGCCCACCACATCCACAGTAGCCCAATTTCCGCCTCCTACTCGAGAGGAGGGATCGCTTTCCCTGCGCGCTCCGGAAAGAATTCCGCGCGGCGTTCCCGTCGCATCTCAAGAGAGGCGCTCTCCACAGGAAAGGCGAGAGGAACTCGCAGGGTCGTGCCACTATTCCAGAGTCCGCTCAGATGTCTCCGTGCATTCCAGGGAAACCTGTTTTCCCCTGCACTGCCTCGATTCAAGCCGAGGATCGACTCACACCACGGTGGCACGTGGACAGCCTGTGGGAAAGCCTCGTGGGAAAGCCTCATGGGAAAGCCTCGAGGGAAAGCCCCTGATCCCTTGATGCACGCTAAGGAAGCATGACACTGCTGCTACAGCTCGGGAGGAAAGCGACGTCCATGCCGCATCTCGAGACGAGGACTGACTCCCCTTGGGAGACTCCAGAAGTACCCCAAGATCCATGTCAGCACTGAAGAGGAATCCTCAGGTTCCGGCACCGACTCCACACAAGATATTAGCCCGTGCATCGACGGGTGAGGAATCACGCGAGGCCCCCAAGCAACTCGCATGGGGACTGGCCTTTGTGAGGCCACTAGAGGCGGGTCCCTGAGGTCCGTCGTAAGTCGAGAGCCGCAGCCGCATCTCGGAGAAAATACAGGAGGTTCTCCCTACAGGCGAGATGAGGCCATTTCCGCTGAGGCGTCTGCGAGGCTAATCACACCTAACGCTCTGAACTTCCAAAGGTCCTTCACACCCTTGCTGCAAGCTCAAGAAAGTTCCCCGACATACCCGTCTCCACTTGAGAGGAAGAACGAGAGTCCCGGCCACATGCAGAAGAGGCCGCTTTTCCGTCTCATAGCTCGAGAGGAGGGATCCTATCCTTGCGTGCTCGGGAAAGAATTCGCCGGCGTTCCAGTCGCTTCTCAAGAGAAGGCACTCTCCACAGGAAAGGCGAGAGAACTCCAGGGTCGTGCCACGCATTCCAGAGTCCCCCAGATGTCTCAGTTCATTCGGCAGGGAAACCTGTTTTCCTGCACTGTTTTGATTTCAAGCGAGGATAACTCACACCACGGTGGGCACGAGGGACAGCCCTGTGGGAAAGCCTCGTGGGAAAGCCTCGTGGGAAAGCTCGAGGGAAAGCCACATATCCCTTGATCAAGCATAGGGAGGCGTGACACTGCTGCTTCAGCTCAGGAAGGAAAGCGCACGTGCATGCCCCACTCGAGACGAGGACTGACTCCCCTGGGTAGACTCCAAGAAAGTACCCCAAGATCCATGTCAACACTGGAGAGGAATCCTCAGGTTCCGGCACTGACACCACACAAGGTCTTAGGCCCTAGCATCGTGGAGAGGAATCCCGAGAGGCCCCCGAGCAACTCCGCATGGGGACTGGCCTTTCCTGAGGCCACCAAGAGGCGGGTCCCTGAGGTCCCGCGTCTTAAGTCGAGAGCACCTGCTGCAAGCTC
>NW_017213322.1:0-15732 GCF_001704415.2 Capra hircus | reverse complement strand
CAGCAAGGGTGTGAAAGACCCTTTGAAGTTCCAGAGTTTAGGTGTGATTAGCCTCGAGATGCCTCAGAGGGAAATGGCCTCATCTCGCCTGGAGCGAGAATCTCCTGTATTTTCTAGAGTTGCGGCATGTGCTCTCGACTTACGACGGGGACCTCAGGGACACGCTCTAGTGGCCTCAGAAAAGGCCAGTCCCCATGCGAGTTGCTCGGGGGCCTCTCGGGATTCCTCTCCGTCGATGCCGGCCTAAGATCTTGTGTGGATCGGTGCCGGAACCTGAGGATTCCTCTCCAGTGCTGACATGGATCTTGGGGTACTTCTGGAGTCTCCCGCAGGGGAGTCAGTCCTCGTCTCGAGTGGGGGCATGCCATGCGCTTCCTCCCGAGCTGTAGCAGCAGTGTCACGCTTCCCTTCGCGTGGATCAAGGGATCTATGGCTTTCCAAGGAGGCTTTCCACGAGGTTTTCCCACGAGGCTTTACCACAGTGCTGTTCCACGTGCCACCGTGGTGTGAGTCGATCCTCGTCTTGAAAGTCGAGGCAGTGCTGGGAAACAGGTTTTCCTGGAATGGACTGAGGACAGCTGGGGGACTCTGGGAATGGTGGCACGACCTGGAGTTCCTCTCGTCTTTCCCTGTGGAGAGCGAGTCCTCTTGAGATGCGACGGGAAATGCCGGGAATTTATTCCCGACCACTGCAGGGAAAGGATCCCTCCTCTTGAGCTATGAGACGGAAACGGGGGCTCTTCTGGATGTGGCCGGGACTCTCGGTGCTTCCTCTCAAGTGGAGACGGGTTATGTCGGGGAACTTCTTGAGTTGCAGCAAGGGTGTGAAGAACCTTTGGAAGTTCCAGATGTTAGAATTGATTAGCCTCGAGACGCCTTCAGCGGAAATGGGCCTCATCTCGGCCTGGAGGGGAGAACTCCTGTATTTTCTCGAGTTGCGGTAGATGCTCTCAACTTACGACGGGGACCTCAGGGACCCGCTCTAGTGGCCTCAGGAAAGGCCAGTCCCCATGTGAGTTGCTCAGGGGCCTCTGGGAATTCCTCTCCCGTCGATGCCGGGGCCTAAGATCTTGTGTGGAGTCAGTGCCGGAACCTGAGGATTCCTCTCCAGTGCTGACATGGACCTTGGGTACTTCTGGTGTCTCCCAGGGGAGTCAGTCCTCGTCTCGAGTGGGGGGCATGCACGTGCGCTTTCCTCCCGAGCTGTAGCAGCAGTGTCCACGCTTCCCTTCGCGAGGATCAAGGGATCTGTGGCTTTCCCCTCGAGGCTTTCCCACGAGGCTTTCCCACAGGGCTCTCCCACGTGCCACCGTGGTGTGAGTCGATCCTCGGCTTGAAAGTCGAGGCCGTGCAGGGAAAACAGGTTTACCTGGAATGGACGGAGACATCTAGTTGACTCTGGGAATGGTGGCACGACCCTGGAGTTACTCTCGCCTTTCCTGTGGAGAGCGCCTCCTCTTGAAATGCGATGGGAACGCCGGGAATTCTTTCCCGACCACGCAGGGAAAGGATCCCTCCTCTCGAGCTAGGAGGCGGAAACGGGGCTCGTCTGGATGTGAGCGGACTCTCGTGCTTCCAGTCAAGTGGAGACGGGTTATGTCGGGGAACTTCTTGAGTTGCAGCCAGGGTGTGAAGGACCCTTTGGAAGTTCCAGAGGTTAGGTGTGATTAGCCTCGAGACTCTCAGCGGAAATGGCCCCATGTCGCCTGGATGGAAGAACCTCCTGTGTTTCTCGAGTTGCGGCAGGTGCTCTTGACTTATCCCTGGCACTAAGGGACCTGCTCTGGTGGCCTCAGGAAAGGCCAGTCCCCTTGCGATTTGTTCGGGGCCTCTCGGGCTTCCTCTCCCGTCGATTCCGGGGCCTAAGACCTTGTGTGGAATCGGTGCCTGAACCTGAGGATTCCTCTCCAGTGCTGACATGGATCTTGGGTTACTTCTGGAGTCTCCCCAGGGGAGTCAGTCCTCGCCTCGTGTGGGGGCATGCAGTTGCGCTTTCCTTCAGAGCTGTAGCAGCAGTGTCACGCTTCCCTTCGCGTGGATCAAGGAATCTGTGGCTTTCCCTCGAGGTTTTCCACGAGGCCCTCCCACGAGGCTTTCCACGAGGCTTTCCCACAGGGCTGACCCACGTGTCACCGTCGTGTGAGTCGATCCTCGGCTTGAAAGTCGAGGCAGTGCAGGGAAAACAGGTTTCCCTGGAATGGACTGAGACATCTGGGGGACTCTGGGAATGGTGGCACGACCCTGGAGTTCCTCTCGCTTTCCTGTGGAGATCGCCTCCTCTTGAGATGCGAGGGGAATGCCGGGAATTCTTTCCCGACCACGCAGTGAAAGGATCCTCCTCTCGAGCCATGAGGCGGAAACGAGGCTCCTCTGGATGTGGTGGGACTCTCGTGCTTCCTCTCGAATCGAGACGGGTATGTCGGGGAAATTCTTGAGTTGCAGCAAGGGTTTGAAGGACTCCTTGGAAGTTCCATAGGTTAGGTGTGATTAGCCTCGAGACGCCTCAGCGGAAATTGGCCTCATCTCGCCTGGAAGGGAGAACCTCCTGGATTTTCTCGAGTTGCTGCAGGTGCTCTCGACTTACGACGGGGACCTCAGGGAGCCTCTCTGGTGGCCTCAGGAAAGGCCAGTCCCATGCGAGTTGCACGGCGGCATCTCGGGATTCCTCTCCCGTCGATGCCCGGGCCTAAGACCTTGCTTGGAGTCGGTGCTGGAACCTGAGGATTCCTCTCCAGTGCTGACATGGATCTTGGGGTACTTCTGGAGTCTCCCCAGGGGAGTCATTCCTCGTCTCGAGTGGGGGCATGCACGTGCGCTTTCCTCCCGAACTGTAGCAGCAGTGTCACGCTCCCTTCACGTGGATCAAGGGATCTGTGGCTTTCCCTCGAGGCTTTCCCATGAGACTTTCCCACGAGGCTTTCCCACAGGGCTGTCCCACGTGCCACCGTCGTGTGAGACGATCCTCGGCTTGAAAGTCGAGGCAGTGCAGGGAGAACAGGTTTCCCTGGAATGGACTGAGACATCTGGGGGACTCTGGGAATGGTGGCATGACCCTGGAATTCCTCTCACCTTTCCTGTGGAGAGCGCCTCCTCTTGAGATGCGACGGAAGCCCGGAATTCTTTCCCGACCACTCATGGGAAGGCTCCTCCTCTCGATCTAGGAGGGGGAAACGGGGCTCCTCTGGATGTGGACGGGACTCTCGTGCTTCCTCTCGAGTGGAGACGGGTATGTCGGGGAACTTCTTGAGTTGCAGCCAGGGTGTGAAGGACCCTTTGGAAGTTCCAGGAGGTTAGGTGTGATTAGCCTCGAGACTCCTCAGCGGAAATGGGCCCCATGTCGCCTGGATGGAAGAACCTCCTGTGTTTCTCGAGTTGCGGCAGGTGCTCTTGACTTATCCCTGGCACCTAAGGGACCTGCTCTGGTGGCCTCAGGAAAGGCCAGTCCCCTTGCGATTTGTTCGGGGGCCTCTCGGGCTTCCTCTCCCGTCGATTCCGGGGCCTAAGACCTTGTGTGGAATCGGTGCCTGAACCTGAGGATTCCTCTCCAGTGCTGACATGGATCTTGGGTTACTTCTGGAGTCTCCCCAGGGGAGTCAGTCCTCGTCTCGTGTGGGGGCATGCAGTTGCGCTTTCCTTCAGAGCTGTAGCAGCAGTGTCACGCTTCCCTTCGCGTGGATCAAGGAATCTGTGGCTTTCCCTCGAGGTTTTCCCACGAGCCCTCCCACGAGGCTTTCCCACGAGGCTTTCCCACAGGTCTGTCCCACGTGTCACTGTGGTGTGAGTCGATCCTCGGCTTGAAAGTCGAGACAGTGTAGGGAAAATAGTTTTCCATGCAATGGACTGAGACATCTGGGGGACTCTGGGAATGGTGGCACGACCCTGGAGTTCCTCTCACCTTTCCTGTGGAAAGCACCTCCTCTTGAGATGCGACGGAAACGCCAGGAATTCTTTCCCGACCACGCAGGGAAGGGATCCCTGCTCTCGAGCTATGAGGCAGAAAGATGGCTCCTCTTGATGTGGGCGGGACTCTCGTGCTTCCTCTCGAATGGAGACGGGTAGGTCGGGGAACTTCTTGAGTTGCAGCAAGGGCGTGAAGTACCTTTTGGAAGTTTCAGAGGTTAGGTGTGATTAGCCTCGAGACCCCTCAGCAGAAATGGGCCTCATCTCGCCTGGAGGGGACAACCTCCTGGATTTTCTCGAGTTGCGGCATGTGCTCTCGACTTATGACGGGAACAACAGGGATCCCCTCTGGTGGCCTCAGGAAAGGCCAGTCCCCATGCGAGTTGCTCGGGAGCCTTTCGGGATTTCTCTCCCGTCGATGCCGGGGCCTAAGGTCTTGTGAGGAGTCGGTGCCGGAACCTGAGGATTCCTCTTCAGTGCTGACATGGATCTTGGTGTACTTCTTGAGTCTCCCCAGGGGAGTCAGTCGTCCTCCCGAGTGGGGGCATGCACGTGCGCTTTCCTCCCGAGCTGTAGCAGCAGTGTCACGTTTCCCTTAGCGTGGATCAAGGGATCTGTGGCTTTCCCTCGAGGCTTTCCCACGAGGCTTTCCCACGAGGCTTTCCCACAGGGCTGTCCCACGTGCCACCGTGGTGTGAGTCGATCCTCGGCTTGTAAGTCGAGGCAGTGCAGGGAAAATAGGTTTCCCTGCAATGGACTGAGTCATCTGGGGGACTCAGGGAATGATGCCACGATCCTAGAGTCCCTCTCACCTTTCCTGTGGAGAGCGCCGCCTCGAGAAATGCGATGGGAACGCCGGAAATTCTTTCTCGACCACGCAGGGAAAGGATCCCTCCTCTCGAGCTAGGAGGCGGAAACGGTGCTCCTCTGGATGTGGGCGGGACTCTCGTACTTCCTCTCGAGTGGAGACGGGTATGTCGGGGAACTTCTTGAGTAGCAGTAAGGGTGTGAAGAACCCTTTGGAAGTTCCAGAGGTTAGGTGTGATTAACCTCGAGACGCCACAGCGGAAATGGGCCTCATCTCGCCTGGAGGGGAGAACCTCCTCGATTTTCTCGAGTTGCGGCAGGTGCTCTCGACTTACGACGCGGACCTCAGGGACCCGCTCTGGTGGCCTCAGGAAAGGCCAGTCCCATGCGAGTAGCTCGCGGGCCTCTCGGGATTCCTCTCCAGTCGATGCCTGGGCCTAATATCTTTTGTGGATTGGGTGCGGAACCTGAGGATTCCTCTCCAATGCTGACATCGATCTTGGGGTACTTCTGGAGTCTCCCCAGTGGAGTCAGTCCTCCTCTCGAGTGGGGGAATGCACGTTCGCCTTCCTCCCGAGCTGTAGCAGCAGTTTCGCGCTTCCCTTCGCATGGATCAAGGGATCTGTGGCTTTCCCTCGAGGCTTTCCCACGAGGCTTGCCCAAGAGCCTTTCCCACAGGGCTGTCCTACGTTGCACCGTGGTGTGTGTCGATCCTCGGCTTGAAAGTTGAGGCAGTGCAGGGAAAACAGGTTTCCCTGGAATGTACGCAGACATCTGGGGGACTCTGGGAATGGTGGCACGACCCTGGAGTTCCTCTCGCCTTTCCTGTGGAGAGCCCCTCCTCTTGAGTTGCGACGGAAACGCCGGGAATTCTTACCCGAGCACGCAGGGAAAGTATCCCTCCTCTCCGGCTAGGAGGCGGAACTGGGGCAACTGTGGATATGGGTGGGACTCTCGTGCTTCCTCTCGAGTGGAGACGGGTATGTCGGGGAACGTCTTGAGTTGCAGCAAGATTGTGAAGGACCCTTTGGAAGTTCCAGAGTTTAGGTGTGATTAGCCTCGATATGCCTCAGCGGAAATGGGTCTCATCTCGCCTGGAGGGGAGAACCTCCTGGATTTTCTCGAGTTGCGGCAGGTGCTCTCGACTTACGACGGGGACCTCAGGGACCCGCTCTGGTGGCCTCAGGAAAGGCCAGTCCCCATGCGAGTAGCTCGCGGGCCTCTCGGGATTCCTCTCCCGTCGATGCCTGGGCCTAATATCTTTTGTGGAGTAGGTGCCGGAACCTGAGGATTCCTCTCCAGTGCTGACATGGATCTTGGGGTACTTCTGGAGTCTCGCCAGTGGAGTCAGTCCTCGTCTCGAGTGGGGGCATGCACGTGCGCTTTCCTCCCGAGCTATAGCAGCAGTGTCGCGCTTCCATTCGCCTGGATCAAGGGATCTGTGGCTTTTCAAGGAGGCTTTCCCACGAGGCTTTCCCACGAGGCTATCCCACAGGGCTGTCCCACGTGCCACCGTGGTGTAGGTCAATCCTCGGCTTGAAAGTCGACGCAGTGCAGGGAAAACAGGTTTCCCTGGAATGGACTGAGACATCTGGGGGTTTCTGGGAATGTGGCTCGACCCAGGAGTTCCTCTCGCATTTCCTGTGGAGAGCGCCTCCTTTTGAGATGCGACGGGAACTCCGGGAATTCTTTCCAGACCACGCAGGGAAAGGATCCCTCCTCTCAGGCTAGGAGGCGGAAACGGGGCTCCTCTGGATGAATGCGGGACTCTCGTGATTCCTCTCGAGTGGAGACGGGTATGTCGGGGAACTTCTTGAGTTGCAGCAAGGGTGTGAAGGACCCTTTGGAAGTTCCAGAGGTTAGGTGTGATTAGCCTCGAGACGCCTCAGCGGAAACGGGCCTCATCTGGCCTGGAGGGGAGAACCTCCTGGATTTTCTCGAGTTGTGGCAGGTGCTCTCGACTTACGACGGGGACCTCAGCGACCCGCTCTGGTGGTCTCAGGAAAGGCCAGTCCCCATGCGAGTTTTTCGGGGGCCTCTCGGGATTCCTCTCCCGTCGATGCCGGGGCCTAAGACCTTTTGTGGAGTCGCTGCCGGCACCTGAGGATTCCTCTCCAGTGCTGACATGGATTTGGGGTTCTTCTGGAGTCTCCCCAAGGGAGTCAGTCCTCGTCTCGAATGGGGGCATGCACGTGCAATTTCCTCTCGAGCTGTAGCAGCAGTGTCACGCTTCCCTTCACGTGGATCAAGGGATCTGTGGCTTTCACTCGAGGCTTGCCCAGGAGGTTTTCCCACAGGGCTGTCCCACGTGCCACCGTGGTGTGAGTCGATCCTCGGCTTGAAAGTCGAGGCAGTGCAGGGAAAACAGGTTTCCCTGGAATGGACTGAGACATCTGGGGGACTCTGGGAATGGTGGCACGACCCTGGAGTTCCTCTCGCCTTTCCTGTGGAGAGCGCCTCCTCTTGAGATGCGACGGAAACCCCGGGAATTCTCTCCCGACCACGCATGGGAAGGATCCCTCCTCTCGAGCTAGGAGGCGGAAACGGGGCTCCTCTGGATGAGGGCGGGACTCTCGTGCTTCCTCTCGAGTGGAGACGGGTATGTCGGGGAACTTCTTGAGTTGCAGCAAGGGTGTGAAGGACCCTTTGGAAGTTCCAGAGGTTAGGTGTGATTAGCCTCGAGACGCCTCAGCGGAAATGGGCCTCATCTCGCCTGGAGGGGAGAACCTCCTGGATTTTCTCGAGTAGCGGCAGGTGCCTTCGACTTATGACGGGGACCTCAGGGACCCGCTCTGGTGGCCTCAGGAAAGGCCAGTCCCCATGCGAGTTGCTCGGGGGCCTCTCGGGATTCCTCTCCCTTCGATGCCGGGGCCTAAGCCTGCCGGGAGCCAGTGTGAGGAAGCCCGCCCGTGAAAAGTTTATGAGGAAGGAAGCTGACATAAGCAAGGCGTGCTCAGACTTCAGGAACCCCTCTGGAAATTTTTAAGCATGTACCCCAACAAAAATCTGCCGGTTTTTGTGCTCTGCTTTTTCACTCTTCTGACCTTTTCTGGAAAAAGTCAATTCAGGCCGTTAGTCTTCTGCATTTGAAAGAGTGTTTCAATCCAAAAACCCTCTGATGGCTTTCTAGCCTGCCTGTAGGACTCGTACAGCTGCGCTTGTGATTGTTTGAGGCCTCCTGACCGCAGGAGGCACAGGAAGCTTAAAACATCCTAGGAATGCAGGAGCTTCAGAGGAGTCAAAATCTTTAGAATAGGACTGATTAAAAGTTTCATTTTTTGCGTCAATGCTTGCTGCCAAATTTTCATATCCTTTATTTTTAGATATAGTTGGTATATAGAAAAACAAGTAGTAGACCTGGTATTAGCAACATTAGATCTTTGAGTTAAGTACCTTCTTTGTTATAACCCACTGCACCTTTGTTCTATAGAGATGTAACTTTAATGCTTTAAGGAGATGCAGATTAAAGAAAAACACTTCAGGGGAAACAAAATTAACATTCATTAAGGAAGAGAGCCAAAAAGTGTTAACAAGCCTCTTGGCCAGAAGATAATGTAAATCACCTGAGACCTTTTGTATACAAAATGATATACAGAAAGAATCTGGGTTGTGAACGCTACATAATTTTGTGTTATCCATTGATCTCCATGTTTTATCAAAAGTATAAAAGGCCTTCTGAACAATAAAGGAGGAGGCCAGGGGCCGGGGGCCAGTTTCTCGGACCAGCTTCTCGAACTAGTCTCTCAGCCTGGTTTCTTGGGACTCTGGCTCCCCCCGTGTCTTTCTCTCATCTTTCTTCTTCTCTACCTTTCCTTCTCTCTGCTCTTTACTTTAACTTCAGGCTGAATCTCCACCTGGAGTGCGGAGGCTCGCCAGGTCTACTTACTTGCCCCGGCTGTTAAGACCCGCACGAAAGGGAGCTTAAGGCGAGGCACCCTTAGATATTCAAGCGGGCGCCGGTGGCCCAACGTAGGTGGTGCAAATTCCTTGTCTGGAATTTTATTGGCCTTCCGCGTAACCCAAGCTATTCAGCCCTCTTCCTCCACTTAATCTTCTTACTACACTATAGTTTCCTAATCTAATCTTACATTAATAAATAAACAAGTCTTTCCACGCCAACGCCAACCACTCTTCGAATTCCCTGGATCCACCGGGGCTGGACCCCGGCATAAGACCTTGTGTGGAGTCAGTGCCGGAACCTGAGGAATCCTCTCCAGTGCTGACATGGATCTTGGGGTACTTCTGAAGTCTCCCCAGGGGAGTCAGTCTTCGTCGCGAGTGGGGGCATGCACGTGCGCTTTCCTCCCGAGCTGTAGCAGCAGTGTCACGCTTCCCTTCGCGTGGATCAAGGGATCTGTGGCTTTCCCTCGAGGCTTTCCCACCAGGCTTTCCCACAGGGCTGTCCCACGTGCCACCGTGGTGTGAGTCGATCCTCGGCTTGAAAGTTGAGGCAGTGCAGGGAAAACAGGTTTCCCTGGAATGGAATGAGACATCTGGGGGACTCTGGGAATGGTGGCACGACCCTGGAGTTCCTCTCCCCTTTCCTGTGGAGAGTGCCTCCTCTTGAGATGCGTCGGGAACGCCGGGAATTCTTTCCTGAACAGGCAGGGAAAGGATCCCTACTCTCGAGCTAGGAGGCGGAAACGGGGTTCCTCTGGATGTGGGCGGGACTCTCGTGCTTCCTCTCGAGTGGAGACGGGTATTTTGGGGATCTTCTTGACTTGCAGCAAGGGTGTGAAGGACCCATAGAAAGTTCCAGAGGTTAGGTGTGATTAGCCTCGAGACGCCTCAGAGGAAATGGGCCTCATCTCGCCTGGAGGGGAGAACCTCCTGGATTTTCTCGAGTTACGGCAGGTGCTCTCGACTTACGACGGGGACCTCAGGAACCCGCTCTGGTGGCCTCAGGAAAGGCCAGTCCCCATTCGTGATGCTCGGTGGTCTCTCGGGATTCCTCTCCCGTCGATGCCCGGGCCTAAGACCTTGTGTGGAGTCAGTCCCGGAACCTGAGGATTCCTCTCCAGTGCTGACATGGATCTTGGGGTACTTCTGGAGTCTCCCCAGGGGAGTCAGATCTCGTCTTGAGTGGGGGCATGCACGTTCGCTTTCCTCCCGAGCTGTAGCAGCATTTTCAAGCTTCCCTTCGAGTGGATCAAGGCATCTGTGGATTTCCCTCGAGGCTTTCCCACGAGGCTTTCTCTCGAGGCTTTCCCACAGGGCTGTCCCACGTGCCACCGTGGTGTGACTCTATCCTCGGATTGAAAGTCGAGGCAGTGCAGGGAAAACAGGCTTCCCTGGAATTGACTGAGACATCCGGGGGACTCTGGGAATGATGGCACGACCTGGAGTTCCTCTCACCTTTACTGTTTAGAGCGCCTCCTCTTGAGATGCGATGGGAATGCCAGGAATTCTTTCCCGACCAAGTAGGGAAAGGATCCCTCATCTCGAGCTACGAGCCGGAAACGGAGCTCCTCTGGATGTGGCCGGGACCCTCGTGCTTCCTCTTGAGTGGAGACGGGTATGTCGGGGAACTTCTTGAGTTGCAGCATGACTGTGAAAGACTCTTTAGAAGTTCCAGAGTTCACGTGTGATTAGCCTCGAGACACCTCAGTGGAAACGGGCCTCATCTCACCTGCAGGGGAGAACCTCCTGGATTTTACCAAGTTGCGGCAGGTGCTCTCGACTTACGACGGGGACCTCATGGACCCGCTCTGGTGACCTCAGGAAAGGCCAGTCCCCATGCGAGTTGCTAGAGGTCCTGTCGCTATTCCTCTCCCGTCGATGCCAGGGCCTAAGACCTTGTGTGGAGTCGGGGCTGGAACCTGAGGATTCCTCTCCAGGGCTGACATGCATCTTGGGGTATTTCTGGATTCTCACCAGGGGAGTCAGTTCTCGTGTCGAGTAGGGGCATGCACGTGCGCTTTCCTGCCGTGCTGTAGCAGCAGTGTCACGCTTTCCGTCTCGTGGATTAAGGGATCTGTGGCTTTCCCTCGAGGCTTTCCCACGAGGCTTTCCCACAGGGTTGTCACACGTACCACCGTGGTGTGAGTCGATCCTCGGCGTGAAAGTCGAAGCAGTGCAGGGAAAACAGGATCCTCTGGAATGGACTGAGACATCTGGGGGACTCTTGGAATGGTGGCACGACCCATGAGTTCCTCTCGCCTTTCCTGTGCAGCGCGCCTCCTCTTGAGATGCGTCGAAACGTCGGGAATTCTTTCCCGAGGAAGCAGGGAAGGATCCCTCATCTCGAGCTTGGAGGCGGAAACGGAGCTCCTCTGGCGGTGGCCGGACCCTCGTGCTTCCTCTGGAGTGGAGACGGGTATGTCGGGGAACTTCTTGAGTTTTAGCAAGGGTGTTTAGGACACTTTGGAAGTTCCAGAGTTTAGGTGTGATTACTCTCGAGACGCCGCAGAGAAAATGGGCCTCATCTCGACTGGAGCAGAGAACCTCCTGGATTTTCTCGAGTTGCGGCAGGTACTCTCGACATACGACCGTGACCTCAGGGACAGTGTAGCAGATGTGTCACGCTTCCCGTCGCGGGGATCAAGGGATCTGTGGCTTTCCCTCGAGGCTTTCTCACAGGGCTGTCCCACATGCCACCATGGTGTGAGTGGATCCTCGGCGTGAAATTCGAGGCAGTGCTGGGAAAACGGGTTCCTCTGAAATGGACTGAGACACCTGGGGGACTCTTGAAATGGTGGCACGACCCTGGAGTTCCTCTTGCCTTTCCTATTGAGAACCCTTGCTCTTGAGATGCCATGGAAACGCCAAAAAATCTTTCCTGACTAAGCAGGATAGGATCCTTCATCTTGGAAACGGGGTTCCTCTGAATGTGGACGGGACCCCCGTGCTTCCTCTTGTGTGGAGACGGGTATGTCGGGGAACTTCTTGAGTTGCAGCAAGGACCCTTTTTAATTTCCAGAGGTTTAGGTGTGATGAGCCTCCAGACACCTCAGAGGAAATGGGCCTCATCCCGCCTGGAGGGGAGAACCTCCTGGATTTTACCCAGTTGCGGCAGGTGCTCTCGAGTTACGACGGGTCCTCAGGGACCCGCTCTGGTGGCCTCAGGAAAGTCCAGTCCCCATGTAAGTTACCAGGGGGCCTCTAGGGATTCCTCTCCCATCGATGCCGGTGCCTAAGACCTTGTGTGGAGTCGGGGCCAGACCCTGAGGATGCCTCTCCAGTGCTGACATGGATCTTGGGGTACTTCTGGAGTCTCACCAGGGGAGTCAGTCCTCATCTCGTGTGGGGGCATGCACCTGCCATTTCCTCACGACCTGCAGCAGCAGTGTCACGCTTGCCGACGTGTGGATCAAGGGATCTGTCGCTTTCCATTGAGGCTTTCCCACGAGGCTTTCCAACAGGGCTGTCCCACGTGCCACAGTGGTGTGAGTCGATCCTCGGTTGTGAACGTCGAGGCAGTGCAGGGAAAACAGTTTCTTCTGGAATGGACTTAGACATCTGGGGGACTGTTGGAATGCTGGCAAGGCCCTGAAGTTCCTCTCGTCTTTCCTGTTGAGAGCGCCTCCTCTTGAGATGCGACGGGAAGGCCGGGAATTCTTTCCCGACGACGAAGGGAAAGGATCCCTCTTCTCGAGCTACGAGGCGGAAACGGGGCTCAGCTGGATATGGGCGGGACCCTCGTCCTTCCTCTCGAGTGGATATGGGTATGTCGGAGAACTTCTTGACTTGCAGCAAAGGTGTGAAGGACCCTTTGGAAGTTCCAGAGTTAGGTGTGATTAGCCTCGAGACGCCTCAGCGGAAATGGGCCTCATCTCGCCTGGATGGGAGAACCTCCTGGATTTTCTCGAGTTGCGGCAGGTGCTCTCGAGTTACGACGGAGACCTCAGGGACCCGCTCTGGTGACCTCAGGAAAGGCCAGTCCCCATGCGAGGTGCTAGGGGGCCTCTCAGTTTTCCTCCTCCCGTCGATGCCGGGCCTAAGACTTGTGTGGAGTCGGGACCGGACCTGAGGATTCTCTGCAGTGCTGACATGGATCTTGGCGTACTTCTGGAGTCTCCCAAGCTTGCGTCAGTACTCGGCTCGAGTGGGGTCATGCACGTGCGCTTTCCTCCGAGCGGTAGCAGCAGTGTCACGCTTCCCTTCTCGTGGATCAAGGAATCTGTGGCTCTCCCTGGAGTCTTTCCCATGAGGCTTTCCCACAGGGCTATTCCACTTGCCACCATGGTGTGAGTCGATCTCGGCGTGAAAGTCGAACCAGTGCAGCGAAAACAGGAACTCCTTCCCACAGTAGGGGATCACTGTCCCTTGGGCGGGTATCTCCAAGGCACTCGCGCTGGGGGTTGCCCGCGGAGGTGCGGGCCTCAGGCTCCACGTGAGAAAAGCCCCAAATGGCATTAGCTGCCAGTCCAGACGCTGGCCCCTCAGGTCTCTGGCCGGAGCCTTGGGCTCCAGGCAACTCAAAGCCCTCGGGGTGGCACTCTGGGACTGCTGTAGGGAAAGGATGCCAAGAGCCCACGGAGGAGTTGGGGAGGGGGCATGGGGAAACGGAGGCGAGACAGCGAGGGATCTAGGTGAGGCGCTGGAGAGAGCGTCTGATGTCCGGAATGCCTCGAGGAGCCAGCGGGGACAGTCGAGACCAGGGACCTGTGGAATGTGAAAAGGGCGGGAAATCTCAGAGCAAGGCAGGCTGGGAAAGGGGGCGTTGGTGGCCAATTCAAAGGGACCTAGGGCGTTTCCTGGCGGTGAGTTCCCTTGGCACTGCTGAGGGCCCCTGATTGATCCACTCGGGTTGAACCCACCCCCGCTGCGAGGAGGGCCACAAACCAAAGCCGCCGAACTGCCCGCCCACCCCAACGGGGATCTTGGCGGTCCAGGGCACAGCCGTGCCCGGGAAAAGCCCACTCGCTCCACGGGACTCCGTCCAGGGTCTCTGCTTGGAAAGAGGCCAGGGGCGGCCCCCTCCATCTACCCACCCAAACCCTATTGACGTCAGTGGTGCGGAGACGCCTCCCGTTCTCCAGAAGTCCTAAGCTGCTGGGTCCCGCCCACTCGGCAGCAGTCTGCAGCGTGCCCGTGTGCCTCTCCACCATGGCTTGGTTCGGCTCCTCCAGCACCTCAAGCGGTACGTTTGCCCTCGGTCCCTGTGGTCGGATCACATCTCAGGGGATTTGTGGGTGGCCTGGGCAAGGGCTCTCGGCCAATGTGTTGACCCCCCTCCCACCCGAGAACGGCTGGGACCCATCGGCCAGGCCCGGGTTTCCGAGGCGTCAGGTGTGCCCAAATTCGGAGGGCGTGGCATCGTTCGTTCATCTTGCTCCTTTGGCACACACATGGCTTCTCCGTTCTCTTTTCTGGGAAGACAGTGTTGTTTCAGGGGGCGTGCTGCGGGGGCGGGGGCCGGGGTTGCGGGGTGGTGGGAGCGGGTGCTGTGCTGGGATGAGGCCCTTTATCCTCACATCTTCATGTGGGAATGGGAGTCGGGGAGCTCTGTGGCCTTGCTGCCTTCAGTGGCTTCCTCTGCACAGGGGCCTAGTGGCTTCTGCCTTTTGTCAGGCGTTACGGGGTTTGGGCGTCGCTTTGGTGGCCTTGGCCTTTGCCTTGGCCTGGGCCTTGGCCTTGCCCTTGGCGTTGCCGTTGCCCTTGCCTTGGTCTTGGGCTTGACCTTGCCCTGCTTGAACTTGAACTTGACTTGACCTTGACCTTGACCTTGAACTTGAACTTGCTTGACCTTGACCTTGAACTTGAACTTGACCTTGACTTTGAACTTGAACTTGAACTTGAACTTGACTTGACTTGAACTTGAACTTGAACTTGACTTGAACTTGAACTTGAACTTGACCTTGAACTTGACTTGAACTTGAACTTGACCTTGACATTGAACTTGAACTTGACCTTGAACTTGAACTTGACCTTGAACTTGACTTGTCCTTGACCTTGAACTTCACTTGAACTTGAACTTGACCTTGACTTGAACTTGAAACTTGACCTTGACCTTGACTTGAAGTTGACTTGAACTTGAACTTCAACTTGATCTTGAGCTTGAACTTGAACTTGAACTTGACCTTGAACTTGAACTTGACCTTGAACTTGAACTTGACCTTGACCTTGACCAACAACGGGAGACCTCGAGATTTGCTCAGAGCACCGGAGGTCCAGAAGCAGGGCCCTGTATCTCCCCTTCCCTTTGTGATCATTGCAAAGACATTCCTAGCTGATAGCGGGAGTGCCCCTGAAGAAGCAAGCAGTGGGAGTGTGTTTGACACGACTGTGTGCCTTCCTGGCCTCAGCTCCACAAGGGGCCTTTCCTCTCGAAGTAGGCCCCATGTCCCCTTGGGGAGGGTGTCATGCCTCTTTTCTCCTCACTGCCAAAGGGTGGAGCCAAGCTTGCTCTGTCAGAGGTACAAAACAGCAATTGATTGGATTTTCAAGCTCTTGCTAGGCTGCACCCTTTCAGGGCCCACTTTACTGAAACAGGTGCTCTGTGGCCCCTGGTTGGGTATGCAGGTTCACAAACAGGGTGAGATCCTGTCCAAGCCAAGAATTTTCCTGAAAGACCTAGGCTCACTAGAGCTCTCCTCCAGAGCAAAGGGGATAGAGGAGATGTATGGAGGAGTCTTTGCCTTTCCCTGTGAGTGTGGGGCTACTCCCTACGGCCCCAAGCTCAGGGATAACTGCCTCTAAGAAAGGAATGGCAAGAAGCGCTATTCTTGGAGTTGGGACAGGGAGTTCGCAGCATGTGGGGAAAGAAAGACTTCTTCGGGGAAGAAGAGGCAACCACCGGGGGTGTGTTTGCAAGCCTCTATTTGGAAGGAACAGGTTTGCTTATACAACTCAAGACCTCCAGATCTGCTCAGAGGACTGAAGTTCGGCAGAGACAGGGCCATGTATCTCCCCTTCCCTTTGAGATCCTTGCAAAGACATTCCTAGCAGATCGTGGGAGTGCCCCATGAAGAAGCAAGCAGCGGGAGTGTGCTTGACATCACTGGCTGCCTACCTGGGCTCAGCTCCTCAAGGGGCCTTTCTCTCCTGGTAGGCCCTATGTCCCCTTTGGGAGAGGGTGGTGCC
>NW_017213321.1:0-15733 GCF_001704415.2 Capra hircus | reverse complement strand
GTCCCGGTCGTAACTGGAGAGCACCTGCTGAAACTCGAGAAAATCCAGGAGGTTCTCCCCTGCAGGCGAGATGAGGCCCATTTCCGCTGAGGCGTCTCGAGTCTAATCACACCTAACCTCTGGAACTTCCAAAGGTCCATCACACCCTTGCTGCAACTCAAGAAGTTCACCGACATACCCGTCTCCACACGAGAGGAAGCACCAGAGACCCCCCACATCCAGAGGAGCCCCGTTTCGCCTCCTAGCTCGAGAGGAGGGATCCTTTCCCTGCGTAGACAGGAAAGAATTCCTGGCGTTCCTGGCCGCATCTCAAGAGGAGGCGCTCTCCACAGGAAAGGCGAGAGGAACTCCAGGGTCGTGCCACCATTCCCAGAGTCCCCAAGATGTCTCAGTCCATTCCAGGGAAAACTGTTTTCCTGGCACTGCCTCCACTTTCAAGCCGAGGATCGACTCACACCACGGTTGCACGAGGGAAAGCCCCTGTGGGAAAGCCTCGTGGAAAGCGTCGTGGTAAACCCTCGAGGGAAAGCCACTGATCCCTTGTTCCACGCGAAGGGAAGCGTGACAATGCTGCTAGAGCTCGGGAGGAAAGCGCACGTGCATACCCAAACTCGAGAGCCAGGACTGACTCCCCTGGGGAGACTCCAGAAGTACCCCAAGATCCATGTCAGCACTGGAGAGGAATCCTCAGGTTTCAGCACCGACTCCACACAAGGTCTTAGGCCCCGGCATCGTCGGAGAGGAATCCCGAGAGGCCCCCGAGCAACTCGCATGGGACTGGCCTTTCCTAAGGCCAACAGAGCGGGTCCCTATTGTGGCCCTTTGTAAGTTGAGAGCACCTGCCGCAACTCGAGAAAATCCAGGAGGTTCTCACCTCCAGGCGTGATGAGGCCCATTTCCGCTGAGGGCGTCTCAAGGCTAATCACACATAACCTCTGAAACTTCAAAGGGTCCTTCACACCCCTGCTGCAACTTAAGAAGTTCCCAGATAAACCCATCTCCACTCGAGAGGAAGCACGAGAGTCCCGCCCACATCCAGAGGAGCCCCGTTTCCACCTCTAGCTCGAGAGCAGGGATCCGTTCCCTGCGTGGTCGGGAAAGAATTCCCGGCGTTCCCGTCGCATCTCAAAAAGAGGCGCTCTCCACAGGAAAGGCGAGAGGAACTCCAGGGTGGTGCCACCATTCCCAGAGTGCCCCAGATATCTCAGTCCATTCCAGGGAAACCTGTTTTCCCTGCACTGCCTCAACTTTCAAGCCGAGGATCGACTCACACCACGGTGGCACGTGGGACAGCCCTGTGGGAAAGCCTCGTGTGAAAGCCTCATGGAAAGCCCCGAGGGAAAGCCACTGATCCCTTGATCCTCGGGAAGGGAAGCGTGACACTGCTGCTGCAATTCGGGAGGAAAGCACACGTGCATGCCCCTACTTGAGACGAGGACTGACTCCCTGGGGAGACTCCGGAGGTACCCCAAGATCCATGTCAGCACTGGAGAGTAATCCTCACGTTCCGGCTCCGACTCCACACAAGGTCTTAGCCCCCGGCATGGACGGCAGAGAAATCCCGAGAGGCCCCCGAGCAACTCGCATGGGGACTGGCCTTTCCTGAGGCCACCAGAGCGGGTCCCTGAGGTCTCCGTCGTAAGACGAGAGGACCTGCCGCAACTAGAAACAATCCAGGAGGTTGTCCCCTCCAGGCGAGATGAGGCCCATTTCCGCTGAGGCGTCTCGAGGCTAATCACACCTAACCTCTGGAACTTCCAAAGGGTCCTTCACACCCTTGCTGCAACTCAAGAAGTTCCCCGACATTCCCGTCTCTACTCCAGAGTAAGCACGAGAGCCCGCCCACATCCAGAGGAGCCCGTTTCCGCCTCCTAGCTCGAGAGGAGGGATCCTTTCCCTGCGTGGTCGGGAAAGAATTCCGGCATTCCCGTCGCATCTCAAGAGGAGGCGCTCTCCACTGGAAAGGCGAGAGGAACTCCGGGTCTTGCCACCATTCCAGAGTCCCGCAGATGTCTAAGTCCATTCCAGGGAAATCTGTTTTCCCTCGATTGCCGGACTTTCAAGCCGAGGATCGACTCACACCACGGTGGCACGTGGGGACAGCCCTGTGAGAAAGCCTTCTGGGAAAGCCTCGTGGGAGAGCCTCAAGGGAAAGGCACAGATCCCTTGATCCAGGCGAAGGGGAAGCGTGACACTGCTGCTACAGCTCGGGAGGAAAGCGCACGTGCATGCCCCACTCGAGACGAGGACTGACTCCCCTGGGGAGACTCCAGAAATACCCCCAAGATCCATGTCAGCACTGGAGAGGAATCCTCAGTTTCCGGCACCGTCTCCACACAAGGTTTTAGGCCCCGGCATCGACGGGAGAAGAATCCGAGAGGCCCCGAGCAACTCGCTTGGGGACTGGCCTTTCCTGAGGCCACCAGAGCGGGTCCCTGAGGTCCCCGTCGTAAGTCGAGAGCACCTGCCGCAACTTGAGAACATCCAGGAGGTTCTCCCTCCAGGCGAGATGAGGCCCATTTCCGCTGAGGCGTCTCGAGGCTAATCACACCTAACCTTTGGAACTTCCAAAGGACCCTTCACACCCTTGCTGCAACTCAAGAAGTTCCCGACATACCCGTCTCCACTCGAGAGGAAGCACCAGAGACCGCCCACATCCAGAGGAGCCCCGTTTCCGCCTCCTAGCTCGAGAGGAGGGATCCTTTCCCTGCGTGGTCGGGAAAGAATTCGGGCGTTCCTGTCGCATCTCAAGAGGAGGTGCTCTCCACAGGAAAGGCGAGAGGAACTCCAGGGTATTCCCAGAGTCCCCCAGATGTCTTAGTCCATTTCAGGGAAACCTGATTTCCCTGCACTGCCTCGAATTTCTAGCCGAGGATCGACTCACACCACGATGGCACATGGGACAGCACTGTGGAAAAGCCTCGTGGGAAAGCCTCGAGGGAAAGCCACAGATCCCTTGATCCACGCGAAGGGAAGCGTTGCACTGCTGCTACAGCTCGGGAGGAAAGCGCACGTGCATGCCCCCACACAAGACGACGACTAACTCCCCTGGGGAGACTTCAGAAGTACCCCAAGATCCATGTCAGCACTGGAGAGGAAACCTCAGGTTCCGGCACCGACTCCACACAGGGTCTTAGGCCCCGGCATCGACGGAAGAGGAATCCCGAGAGGCCCCAGAGCAACTCGCATGGGGACTGGCCTTTCCTGAGGCCACCAGAGCGGTTCCCTGAGGTCCCGTAGTAAGTCAAGAGCACCTGCCGCAACTCGAGAAAATCCAGGAGGTTCTCCCTCCAGGCGAGATGAGGCCCTTTTCCTCTGAGGCGTCTCGAGGCTAACCATACCTAACATCTGGAACTTCCAAAGGGTCCTTCACACCCTTGCTGCAACTCAAGAAGTTCCCCGACATACCTGACTCCACTCGAGAGGAAGCACGAGAATCCCGCCCACATCCAGAGGAGCCCGTTTCCGCCTCATACCTCGAGGTCAGGTATCCTTTCCCTGCATGTTCGGGAAAGAATTCCCGGTGTTCCCGTCGCATCTCATGAGGAGGCGCTCTCCACAGGAAAGGCGGAGGAACTCCAGGGTCATGCCACCATTCCAAGAGTCCCCCAGATATCTCAGTCTGCCGGGGTCCAGCCCCGCTGGATCCAGGGAATTCGACGGATGGACGGCGTTGTCGTGGAAAGTCTTTTTTATTTATTAATGTAAGATTAGATTAAGAAATTATAGTGTAGTAAGAAGATTAACTGGAGGAAAAGGGCTGAATATCTTGGTTTACGTGGAAGGCCAATAAAATTCCAGACAAAGAATTTTCACCATCTACGTTGGGCCACCAGCCCCTGCTTGAATATCTAAGGGTGCCTCACCTTAAGCTCCCTTTCGTGCAGGTCTTAACAGCCAGGCAAGTAAGTAGACCTGGCGAGCCTCCGCGCCCCTGGTGGAGATTCAGCCTGAAGTTAAAGTAAAAAGCAGAGAGAAGGAAAGGGAGAGAAGAAGAAAGAGAGAAAAAGACACGGGGGGAGCCTGAGTCTCAAGAAACCAGGCCGAGAGACTAGTTCGAGAAACTGGTCCGAAACTGGCCCCATCCTTTATTGTTCATAAAGCCTTTTATACTTTTGATAAAAATGGAGTTCAATGGGTAACACAAAATTATGTAGCGTTTGCACCCCAGACTCTTTCTGTACATCATTTTGTATACAAAAGGTCTCTGGTGATTTACATTATCTTCTGGCCAAGAGGCTTGTTAAACACTTTTTGGCTCTCTTCCTTAATGAATGTTAATTTTGTTTCCTCTGAAGTGTTTTTCTTTAATCTGCATTTCCTTAAAGCATTAAAGTTACATCTCTATAAAACAAAGGTGCAGTGGGTTATAACAAAGAAGGTACTTAACTCAAAGATCTAATGTTCCTAATACCAGGTCTACTACTTGTTTTTTTAATATACCAACTCTATCTAAAAATAAAGGATATGAAAATTTAGCAGCAAGCATTGACCCAAAAAATGAAACTTTTAATCAGTCCTATTATAAAGATTTTGACTCCTCGGATGCCCCTACATTCCTAGGATGCTTTAAGCTTCCTGTGCCTCCTGGGGAAAGGAGGCCTCAAACAATCACATGCCCAGCTGTACGAGTCCTGCAGGCAGGCTAGAAAGCATTCAGAGGGGTTTTTGGATTGAAACACTCTTTCAAATGCTGAAGACTAAAGCCCTGAATTGACTTTTTCCAGAAAATGTCAGAAGAGTGGAAAAGCAGAGCAAAAAAGCCGGCAGATTTTTGTTGGGGTATGTGCGTAGGAACTTCCAGAGGGGTCCCTGAAGTCTGAACACACCATGCCTATGTCAGTTTTCTTCCTCATGACGTTATCACGGACGGGAGTCCTCATACTGGCTCCCAGCATCAGTCCAATCCAGAGGAACCTGTTTTCCCTGCACTGCCTCGACTTTCACGCTGAGGATCAACTCACACCACGGTGGCACGAGGGAAAGCCCTGTGAGACAGCCTCGTGGGAAAGCCTCCAGGGAAAGCCACAGATCCTTGATCCACACGACGGGAAGCGTGACCCTGCTGCTACAGCTCGGGAGGAAAGCACACGTGCGTGCCCTCACTTGAGAGGAGGATTGACTCTCCAGGGGAGACTCCAGAAGAGCCCCAATATCCATGTCAGCACTGCAGAGGAAACCTCAGGTTCCGGCCCCGAACCACACAAGTTGTTCGGCCCGGGCATCAACAGGAGAGTTATCAAGAGAAGCCCCCCAGCATCTGGCATGGGGACTGGCCTTTGATGAAGCCACCAGAGCGGGTCCCTGACGTCCCCGTCGTAAGTCGGGAGCACCTGCCGCAACTCGAGAAAATCCAGGAGGTTCTCCCCTCCAGGCGAGATGAGGCCCATTTCCAATGAGGTGTCTCGAGGCTAATTACATCTAATCTCTGGAACTTCCAAAGGGTCCTTCACACCCTTGCTGCAACTAAAGTTCCCCCGACATTCCCATCTCCACTCGAGAGGAAACACGAGGGTCCTGCCCACATCCAGAGTAGCCCCGTTTCATCCTCCTAGCTAGAGATGAGGGATCCTTTCCCTGCTTGGTCGGGAAAGAACTTCCGGCATTCCCGTCGCATCTCAGGTGGAGGCGCTCTCCACAGGAAGGGAGAGAGGAACTCCATGGTCGTGCCACCATTTCAAGCGTCCCCAGATGTCTCAGTCCATTCCAGAGGATCTTGTTTTTACAGAGTGCCTAAACTTTCATGCCGAGGATCGCCTCACACCACGGTGGCACGGGGGACAGCCCTGTGGGAAAGCCTCGTGTGGAAAGCCTCTAGGAAAAGCCTAGAGGAAAAGCCACAGATCCATTGATCCACGCGACGGGAAGCATGACACTGCTGCTACAGCTCGGGAGGAAGGGGCATGCGCATGCCCCCACTCGAGACGAGGACTGATTCCCCTTGGGAGACTTCAGAAGTATCCCAAAAACATGTCAGCACTGGAGAGGAATACTCAGGTTCTGGCCCCCACTCCACACAAGGTCTTGGGCCCCGGCATCTACCGGTGAGGAATCCCGAGAGGCCCTCTAGCAACTCACATGGGAACTGGTCTTTCCTAAGGCCAACAGAACGGGTCCCTGAGGTCCCCGTCGTAAGTCGAGAGCACCTGCCACAACTCGAGAAAATGAAGGAGATTCTCCCCTTCAGGCGAGATGAAGCCCATTTCCACTGAGACGTCTCGAGGCTAATCACACCTAACCTCTGGAACTTCCAAAGGGTCCTTCACACCATAGCTGCAACTCAAGAAGTTCCACGAGAGACCCGTCGCCACTACATAGGAATCACCAGGGTACCACCCACATCCAGAGGAGCCCAATTCCCCCTCCTAGCTCAATGTGAGGGATCCTTTCCCTGATTGGCCGGGAAAGAATTCCTGTCGTACCTGTCGCATCTCAAGAGGAGGCACGCTCCACAAGAAAGGTGAGAGGAACTCCAGGGTCGTTCCACCATTCCAAGAGTCCCCCAGATGTCTCAGTCCTTTCCAGAGGAACTTGTTTACCCTGCACTGCCTCGACGTTCACGGAGGACCGACACACACGATGGTGGCACGTGGGACAGCCCTGTGGGAAAGCCTCGTGGGAAAGCCTCGAGGGAAAACAAGAAACCCCTTGATCAACCCAACGGGAAAATTGACTCTGCTCCTAATGCTCGGGAGAAAAGCGCACGCGCATGCCCCCATTGGAGACGAAGATGACTCCCCTGTGGAGACTCCAGTAGTACCCCAAGATCCATGTTAGCACTGGAGAGGAAACCTCAGGTTCGGGCACCGACTCCAAACAAGGTCTTAGGCCCCGTCATCGACCGGAGAGGAATCCCGAGAGGCCCCTTAGCAACTCGCAAGTCGACTGGCATTTCCTGAGTGGACCAGAGCGGGTTACATAAGTCCCGGTCGTAACTGGAGAGCACCTGCTGAAACTCGAGAAAATCCAGGAGGTTCTCCCCTGCAGGCGAGATGAGGCCCATTTCCGCTGAGGCGTCTCGAGTCTAATCACACCTAACCTCTGGAACTTCCAAAGGGTCCATCACACCCTTGCTGCAACTCAAGAAGTTCACCGACATACCCGTCTCCACACGAGAGGAAGCACCAGAGACCCGCCCACATCCAGAGGAGCCCCGTTTCCGCCTCCTAGCTCGAGAGGAGGGATCCTTTCCCTGCGTAGACAGGAAAGAATTCCTGGCGTTCCTGGCGCATCTCAAGAGGAGGCGCTCTCCACAGGAAAGGCGAGAGGAACTCCAGGGTCGTGCCACCATTCCCAGAGTCCCCAAGATGTCTCAGTCCATTCCAGGGAAAACTGTTTTCCTGGCACTGCCTCCACTTTCAAGCCGAGGATCGACTCACACCACGGTTGCACGAGGGAAAGCCCTGTGGGAAAGCCTCGTGGAAAGCGTCGTGGTAAACCCTCGAGGGAAAGCCACTGATCCCTTGTTCCACGCGAAGGGAAGCGTGACAATGCTGCTAGAGCTCGGGAGGAAAGCGCACGTGCATACCCAAACTCGAGACCAGGACTGACTCCCCTGGGGAGACTCCAGAAGTACCCCAAGATCCATGTCAGCACTGGAGAGGAATCCTCAGGTTCCAGCACCGACTCCACACAAGGTCTTAGGCCCCGGCATCGTCGGGAGAGGAATCCCGAGAGGCCCCCGAGCAACTCGCATGGGGACTGGCCTTTCCTAAGGCCAACAGAGCGGGTCCCTATTGTGCCCTTTGTAAGTTGAGAGCACCTGCCGCAACTCGAGAAAATCCAGGAGGTTCTCACCTCCAGGCGTGATGAGGCCCATTTCCGCTGAGGCGTCTCAAGGCTAATCACACATAACCTCTGAAACTTCCAAAGGGTCCTTCACACCCTGCTGCAACTTAAGAAGTTCCCAGATAACCCATCTCCACTCGAGAGGAAGCACGAGAGTCCCGCCCACATCCAGAGGAGCCCCGTTTCCCCTCCTAGCTCGAGAGCAGGGATCCGTTCCCTGCGTGGTCGGGAAAGAATTCCCGGCGTTCCCGTCGCATCTCAAAAGAGGCGCTCTCCACAGGAAAGGCGAGAGGAACTCCAGGGTGGTGCCACCATTCCCAGAGTGCCCCAGATATCTCAGTCCATTCCAGGGAAACCTGTTTTCCCTGCACTGCCTCAACTTTCAAGCCGAGGATCGACTCACACCACGGTGGCACGTGGGACAGCCCTGTGGGAAAGCCTCGTGTGAAAGCCTCATGGGAAAGCCGAGGGAAAGCCACTGATCCTTGATCCTCGGAAGGGAAGCGTGACACTGCTGCTGCAATTCGGGAGGAAAGCACACGTGCATGCCCCTACTTGAGACGAGGACTGACTCCCCTGGGGAGACTCCGGAGGTACCCCAAGATCCATGTCAGCACTGGAGAGTAATCCTCACGTTCCGGCTCCGACTCCACACAAGGTCTTAAGCCCCGGCATGGACGGCAGAGAAATCCCGAGAGGCCCCGAGCAACTCGCATGGGGACTGGCCTTTCCTGAGGCCACCAGAGCGGGTCCCTGAGGTCTCCGTCGTAAGACGAGAGGACCTGCCGCAACTAGAAACAATCCAGGAGGTTGTCCCCTCCAGGCGAGATGAGGCCCATTTCCGCTGAGGCGTCTCGAGGCTAATCACACCTAACCTCTGGAACTTCCAAAGGGTCCTTCACACCCTTGCTGCAACTCAAGAAGTTCCCCGACATTCCCGTCTCTACTCCAGAGTAAGCACGAGAGCCGCCCACATCCAGAGGAGCCCCGTTTCCGCCTCCTAGCTCGAGAGGAGGGATCCTTTCCCTGCGTGGTCGGGAAAGAATTCCCGGCATTCCCGTCGCATCTCAAGAGGAGGCGCTCTCCACTGGAAGGCGAGAGGAACTCCCGGTCTTGCCACCATTCCAGAGTCCCGCAGATGTCTAAGTCCATTCCAGGGAAATCTGTTTTCCCTCGATTGCCGCGACTTTCAAGCCGAGGATCGACTCACACCACGGTGGCACGTGGGACAGCCCTGTGAGAAAGCCTTCTGGGAAAGCCTCGTGGGAGAGCCTCAAGGGAAAGGCACAGATCCTTGATCCAGGCGAAGGGAAGCGTGACACTGCTGCTACAGCTCGGGAGGAAAGCGCACGTGCATGCCCCACTCGAGACGAGGACTGACTCCCCTGGGGAGACTCCAGAAATACCCCAAGATCCATGTCAGCACTGGAGAGGAATCCTCAGTTTCCGGCACCGTCTCCACACAAGGTTTTAGGCCCCGGCATCGACGGGAAGAATCCCGAGAGGCCCCGAGCAACTCGCTTGGGGACTGGCCTTTCCTGAGGCCACCAGAGCGGTCCTGAGGTCCCCGTCGTAAGTCGAGAGCACCTGCCCAACTTGAGAACATCCAGGAGGTTCTCCCCTCCAGGCGAGATGAGGCCCATTTCCGCTGAGGCGTCTCGAGGCTAATCACACCTAACCTTTGGAACTTCCAAAGGACCCTTCAACAACTCAAGAAGTTCCCCGACATACCCGTCTCCACTCGAGAGGAAGCACCAGAGACCGGCCCACATCCAGAGGAGCCCCGTTTCCGCCTCCTAGCTCGAGAGGAGGGATCCTTTCCCTGCGTGGTCGGGAAAGAATTCCGGGCGTTCCTGTCGCATCTCAAGAGGAGGTGCTCTCCACAGGAAAGGCGAGAGGAACTCCAGGGTCGTGCCACCATTCCAGAGTCCCCCAGATGTCTTAGTCCATTTCAGGGAAACCTGATTTCCCTGCACTGCCTCGAATTTCTAGCCGAGGATCGACTCACACCACGATGGCACATGGGACAGCACTGTGGAAAAGCCAAAGCCTCGAGGGAAAGCCACAGATCCTTGATCCACGCGAAGGGAAGCGTTGCACTGCTGCTACAGCTCGGGAGGAAAGCGCACGTTCATGCCCCCACACAAGACGACGACTAACTCCCCTGGGGAGACTTCAGAAGTACCCCAAGATCCATGTCAGCACTGGAGAGGAAACCTCAGGTTCCGGCACCGACTCCACACAGGGTCTTAGGCCCCGCATCGACGGAGAGGAATCCCGAGAGGCCCAGAGCAACTCGCATGGGGACTGGCCTTTCCTGAGGCCACCAGAGCGGTTCCCTGAGGTCCCCGTAGTAAGTCAAGAGCACCTGCCGCAACTCGAGAAAATCCAGGAGGTTCCCCTCCAGGCGAGATGAGGCCCTTTTCCTCTGAGGCGTCTCGAGGCTAACCATACCTAACATCTGGAACTTCCAAAGGGTCCTTCACACCCTTGCTGCAACTCAAGAAGTTCCCCGACATACCTGACTCCACTCGAGAGGAAGCACGAGAATCCCGCCCACATCCAGAGGAGCCCCGTTTCCGCCTCATACCTCGAGGTCAGGTATCCTTTCCCTGCATGTTCGGGAAAGAATTCCCGGTGTTCCCGTCGCATCTCATGAGGAGGCGCTCTCCACAGGAAAGGCGGAGGAACTCCAGGGTCATGCCACCATTCCAAGAGTCCCCCAGATATCTCAGTCTGCCGGGGTCCAGCCCCGCTGGATCCAGGGAATTCGACGGATGGACGGCGTTGTCGTGGAAAGTCTTTTTATTTATTAATGTAAGATTAGATTAAGAAATTATAGTGTAGTAAGAAGATTAACTGGAGGAAAAGGGCTGAATATCTTGGTTTACGTGGAAGGCCAATAAAATTCCAGACAAAGAATTTTCACCATCTACGTTGGGCCACCAGCCCCTGCTTGAATATCTAAGGGTGCCTCACCTTAAGCTCCCTTTCGTGCAGGTCTTAACAGCCAGGCAAGTAAGTAGACCTGGCGAGCCTCCGCGCCCTGGTGGAGATTCAGCCTGAAGTTAAAGTAAAAAGCAGAGAGAAGGAAAGGGAGAGAAGAAGAAAGAGAGAAAAAGACACGGGGGGAGCCTGAGTCTCAAGAAACCAGGCCGAGAGACTAGTTCGAGAAACTGGTCCGAGAAACTGGCCCCATCCTTTATTGTTCATAAAGCCTTTTATACTTTTGATAAAACATGGAGTTCAATGGGTAACACAAAATTATGTAGCGTTTGCACCCCAGACTCTTTCTGTACATCATTTTGTATACAAAAGGTCTCTGGTGATTTACATTATCTTCTGGCCAAGAGGCTTGTTAAACACTTTTTGGCTCTCTTCCTTAATGAATGTTAGTTTTGTTTCCTCTGAAGTGTTTTTCTTTAATCTGCATTTCCTTAAAGCATTAAAGTTACATCTCTATAAAACAAAGGTGCAGTGGGTTATAACAAAGAAGGTACTTAACTCAAAGATCTAATGTTCCTAATACCAGGTCTACTACTTGTTTTTTTAATATACCAACTCTATCTAAAAATAAAGGATATGAAAATTTAGCAGCAAGCATTGACCCAAAAAATGAAACTTTTAATCAGTCCTATTATAAAGATTTTGACTCCTCGGATGCCCCTACATTCCTAGGATGCTTTAAGCTTCCTGTGCCTCCTGGGGAAAGGAGGCCTCAAACAATCACATGCCCAGCTGTACGAGTCCTGCAGGCAGGCTAGAAAGCATTCAGAGGGGTTTTTGGATTGAAACACTCTTTCAAATGCTGAAGACTAAAGCCCTGAATTGACTTTTTCCAGAAAATGTCAGAAGAGTGGAAAAGCAGAGCAAAAAAGCCGGCAGATTTTTGTTGGGGTATGTGCGTAGGAACTTCCAGAGGGGTCCCTGAAGTCTGAACACACCATGCCTATGTCAGTTTTCTTCCTCATGACGTTATCACGGACGGGAGTCCTCATACTGGCTCCCAGCATCAGTCCAATCCAGAGGAACCTGTTTTCCCTGCACTGCCTCGACTTTCACGCTGAGGATCAACTCACACCACGGTGGCACGAGGGAAAGCCCTGTGAGACAGCCTCGTGGGAAAGCCTCCAGGGAAAGCCACAGATCCCTTGATCCACACGACGGGAAGCGTGACCCTGCTGCTACAGCTCGGGAGGAAAGCACACGTGCGTGCCCTCACTTGAGAGGAGGATTGACTCTCCAGGGGAGACTCCAGAAGAGCCCCAATATCCATGTCAGCACTGCAGAGGAAACCTCAGGTTCCGGCCCCGAACCACACAAGTTGTTCGGCCCGGGCATCAACAGGAGAGTTATCAAGAGAAGCCCCCCCAGCATCTGGCATGGGGACTGGCCTTTGATGAAGCCACCAGAGCGGGTCCCTGACGTCCCCGTCGTAAGTCGGGAGCACCTGCCGCAACTCGAGAAAATCCAGGAGGTTCTCCCCTCCAGGCGAGATGAGGCCCATTTCCAATGAGGTGTCTCGAGGCTAATTACATCTAATCTCTGGAACTTCCAAAGGGTCCTTCACACCCTTGCTGCAACTCAAGAAGTTCCCCGACATTCCCATCTCCACTCGAGAGGAAACACGAGGGTCCTGCCCACATCCAGAGTAGCCCCGTTTCATCCTCCTAGCTAGAGATGAGGGATCCTTTCCCTGCTTGGTCGGGAAAGAACTTCCGGCATTCCCGTCGCATCTCAGGTGGAGGCGCTCTCCACAGGAAGGGAGAGAGGAACTCCATGGTCGTGCCACCATTTCAAGCGTCCCCAGATGTCTCAGTCCATTCCAGAGGATCTTGTTTTTACAGAGTGCCTAAACTTTCATGCCGAGGATCGCCTCACACCACGGTGGCACGGGGACAGCCCTGTGGGAAAGCCTCGTGGGAAAGCCTCTAGGAAAAGCCTAGAGGAAAAGCCACAGATCCATTGATCCACGCGACGGGAAGCATGACACTGCTGCTACAGCTCGGGAGGAAGGGGCATGCGCATGCCCCCACTCGAGACGAGGACTGATTCCCCTTGGGAGACTTCAGAAGTATCCCAAAAACATGTCAGCACTGGAGAGGAATACTCAGGTTCTGGCCCCACTCCACACAAGGTCTTGGGCCCCGGCATCTACCGGTGAGGAATCCCGAGAGGCCCTCTAGCAACTCACATGGGAACTGGTCTTTCCTAAGGCCAACAGAACGGGTCCCTGAGGTCCCCGTCGTAAGTCGAGAGCACCTGCCACAACTCGAGAAAATGAAGGAGATTCTCCCCTTCAGGCGAGATGAAGCCCATTTCCACTGAGACGTCTCGAGGCTAATCACACCTAACCTCTGGAACTTCCAAAGGGTCCTTCACACCATAGCTGCAACTCAAGAAGTTCCACGAGAGACCCGTCGCCACTACATAGGAATCACCAGGGTACCACCCACATCCAGAGGAGCCCCAATTCCCCCTCCTAGCTCAATGTGAGGGATCCTTTCCCTGATTGGCCGGGAAAGAATTCCTGTCGTACCTGTCGCATCTCAAGAGGAGGCACGCTCCACAAGAAAGGTGAGAGGAACTCCAGGGTCGTTCCACCATTCCAAGAGTCCCCCAGATGTCTCAGTCCTTTCCAGAGGAACTTGTTTACCCTGCACTGCCTCGACGTTCACGCGGAGGACCGACACACACGATGGTGGCACGTGGGACAGCCCTGTGGGAAAGCCTCGTGGGAAAGCCTCGAGGGAAAACAAGAAACCCCTTGATCAACCCAACGGGAAAATTGACTCTGCTCCTAATGCTCGGAGAAAAGCGCACGCGCATGCCCCCATTGGAGACGAAGATGACTCCCCTGTGGAGACTCCAGTAGTACCCCAAGATCCATGTTAGCACTGGAGAGGAAACCTCAGGTTCGGGCACCGACTCCAAACAAGGTCTTAGGCCCCGTCATCGACCGGAGAGGAATCCCGAGAGGCCCTTAGCAACTCGCAAGTCGACTGGCATTTCCTGAGTGGACCAGAGCGGGTTACATAAGTCCCGGTCGTAACTGGAGAGCACCTGCTGAAACTCGAGAAAATCCAGGAGGTTCTCCCCTGCAGGCGAGATGAGGCCCATTTCCGCTGAGGCGTCTCGAGTCTAATCACACCTAACCTCTGGAACTTCCAAAGGGTCCATCACACCCTTGCTGCAACTCAAGAAGTTCACCGACATACCCGTCTCCACACGAGAGGAAGCACCAGAGACCCGCCCACATCCAGAGGAGCCCCGTTTCCGCCTCCTAGCTCGAGAGGAGGGATCCTTTCCCTGCGTAGACAGGAAAGAATTCCTGGCGTTCCTGGCGCATCTCAAGAGGAGGCGCTCTCCACAGGAAAGGCGAGAGGAACTCCAGGGTCGTGCCACCATTCCCAGAGTCCCCAAGATGTCTCAGTCCATTCCAGGGAAAACTGTTTTCCTGGCACTGCCTCCACTTTCAAGCCGAGGATCGACTCACACCACGGTTGCACGAGGGAAAGCCCTGTGGGAAAGCCTCGTGGAAAGCGTCGTGGTAAACCCTCGAGGGAAAGCCACTGATCCCTTGTTCCACGCGAAGGGAAGCGTGACAATGCTGCTAGAGCTCGGGAGGAAAGCGCACGTGCATACCCAAACTCGAGACCAGGACTGACTCCCTGGGGAGACTCCAGAAGTACCCCAAGATCCATGTCAGCACTGGAGAGGAATCCTCAGGTTCCAGCACCGACTCCACACAGGTCTTAGGCCCCGGCATCGTCGGGAGAGGAATCCCGAGAGGCCCCCGAGCAACTCGCATGGGGACTGGCCTTTCCTAAGGCCAACAGAGCGGGTCCCTATTGTGCCCTTTGTAAGTTGAGAGCACCTGCCGCAACTCGAGAAAATCCAGGAGGTTCTCACCTCCAGGCGTGATGAGGCCCATTTCCGCTGAGGCGTCTCAAGGCTAATCACACATAACCTCTGAAACTTCCAAAGGGTCCTTCACACCCTTGCTGCAACTTAAGAAGTTCCCAGAATACCCATCTCCACTCGAGAGGAAGCACGAGAGTCCGCCCACATCCAGAGGAGCCCCGTTTCCGCCTCCTAGCTCGAGAGCAGGGATCCTTTCCCTGCGTGTCGGGAAAGAATTCCCGCGTTCCCGTCGCATCTCAAGAAAGAGGCGCTCTCCACAGGAAAGGCGAGAGGAACTCCAGGGTCGTGCCACCATTCCCAGAGTGCCCCAGATATCTCAGTCCATTCCAGGGAAACCTGTTTTCCCTGCACTGCCTCAACTTTCAAGCCGAGGATCGACTCACACCACGGTGGCACGTGGGACAGCCTGTGGAAAAAGCCTCGTGGGAAAGCCTCGAGGGAAAGCCACAGATCCCTTGATCCTCGCGAAGGAAGCGTGACACTGCTGCTGCAATCGGGAGGAAAGCACACGTGCATGCCCCTACTTGAGACGAGACTGACTCCCTGGGAGACTCCGGAAGTACCCCAAGATCCATGTCAGCACTGGAGAGGAAATCCTCAGGTTCCGGCACCGACTCCACACAGGGTCTTAGGCCCCGGCATGGACGGCAGAGAAATCCCGAGAGGCCCCGAGCAACTCGCATGGGGACTGGCCTTTCCTGAGGCCACCAGAGCGGTTCCCTGAGGTCCCGTCGTAAGTCAAGAGAGACCTGCCGCAACTCGAGAAAATCCAGGAGGTTTCCCCTCCAGGCGAGATGAGGCCCATTTCCGCTGAGGCGTCTCGAGGCTAATCAACCTAACCTCTGAACTTCCAAAGGGTCCTTCACACCCTTGCTGCAACTCAAGAAGTTCCCCGACATTCTCCACTCGAGAGTAAGCACGAGAGCCCGCCCACATCCAGAGGAGCCCCGTTTCCGCCTCATACCTCGAGTCAGGTATCCTTTCCTGCGTGGTCGGGAAAGAATTCCGGTTCCCGTCGCAT
>NW_017213320.1:0-15734 GCF_001704415.2 Capra hircus | reverse complement strand
ACCCTACTGGTTCAGGCTGTGGATATGAACATGACTGATGGGGCAAGTGGTTCCTGTCTTCCCAGACTCTTGGCTGCACACACGGCTGAGCCTGGAGCTGGGCCCTGGGTGCCAGATGGCCGAGAGGATTCCCAAAGTCAGGTGCAGAGGAATTTTGGAAAAGCAGCTCCCATGCCAGGTGGCTCTGTTTCAGGTCAGTTCCCCAGGATGTGCTTGCTTGGAAGCAGGAGATGCAGGCACTTGTGGGCAGCTCTCTGGGCAAGCCCATCTATCCTAAGCCTCCTAGCAAATGCTTCTCTCAAAATGCCAGTTCTCTTTCAACAAAACTCTGACAAGACTTTCCCCCCACACTTTAGGCAGGAGAAAAAAAAAGTGTCCCTGGAGGTGAGCTGGCAGAAGTAAGAGGAAAACTACTGAGGGAAGAGGGGATGGAAAGGCCCCAGTCCCCTCCTGCTCAGGCCTTCCTCTGGGCACTGGGGATAGCCCATGAGCTCCAAGTGCAAGCCTGCTGATAACCCCTTTCCCTTCTGCCTCACCCCTCAGTCAATGATTCCTAAAAAAAATTTTAAACTGTGTAGGAAAAGAAGTTCATTACATAACTAGATACTAAGTGAAACGGCATAGTGGTGATAACATTTCAAATAACAAAAGTGAACTACACGTCCAATTTGGAAAGGAGAAGGGAAATAGGACCTCCTTCACAAAGGCTTCCCTGATAGCTCAGTTGGTAAAGAATCCACTCACAATGCGGGAGACCTGGGTTTGATCCCTGGGTTGGGAAGATCCCCTGGAGAAGGGAAAGGCTATCCATGCCAGTATTCTGGTCTGGAGAATTCCATGGACTAGTCCATGGGGCCGCAAGGAGTCGAACACAACTGAGCGACTTTCACTTCACAAAGAGAGAAAGCAGCCTGGTGAACAAGAAGAAACCAGGGCTTGGCATTTGAGTTTAACTTCCAGTGAGGCACTTGAGTTTAACTTCCAGTGACACTTGAGTTTAACTTCCAGTGCGGATGGGGATGGGGGTCTGTGGATGGTGTGCAGAGATATAACTCTTGCAAGATTCATGATGATTCTTTCTAATATGGCTCTGCCCTTGATTAAGAGCATTCCTTTAATACTGTACCTTGTTAGTCAGTCTCCCAACAGAAACAAAAGCCATACATATGTTGCTGTTGTCATTCAGTTGAAAGGGAAGGGAGCCACTCCTCTAACACTGAGCAGTAATAATCCAGTCTAAGTGAGTGTCCCAGGAGCCAGGTTCGAGCATCAGGTCTGGAGCAGAGAAGAGTCTTCCAACCACAGGCTGAGAGCTGTGCTCTCCTCCACCACCAGCTTAGCAGAGTCACCTGGACTCTTCGGTCTAAAAAATAATGCTAGCTTTCCTTCTTTCTTGTCTCTCTGCTTTTGGTGATGCTGTTTTTTCAAAACCACTGGAAGTGATGAGAGAAGCGTTTTCATTTTCACATGGTTTGTTTTCGTTCACATTTTCTTTGCTTAGGTTGCTGACTAGAAGCTGCACTTCTTAGAATTAGCCTACCAAAGATGTCATCTGAAAAACATTTAGTTCCTTTTTAGTTTTCTATTGTCAGCCTATTAAGTTCAGTGAAAATATTTTAATCCGAAAGAGCGGGGAGGGGCTCTGGACGGAGGCTGGGGGGGGACGGACAGAGACAAGCAGGTATAGATGCCTAGTGGACTGAGTCCCGGCTCGCCCGCCCTGCTTTATAAACCGCGATGATCACACACCCACACACCCACACAAATCCTGAAAATACAGTAGAAACAATCAACCACAATATTTCTTATGACTACAGGTGGAAAGAACTTAAGTGTTGTCAGGGACGTATTTCTGAATTTGAGTTGGATTTCTGAACTTTAACGCTAACAGTCTGACTTTGTGAGAAAAGCAACCACATCCGCGCCTCCATGGGGTGATGACACAGTTAGAACAGCTCACAGCGACTTCGACTCTTCTGACTAGACTTTACAGGAACCTCAGAACTCTGAGGGACTGGCCTGTGGGGCCCGCCTCTGGATGCTGGGCTGGTGGAAGGCGCCTCTGTGCAGCCCACACCACATGCGCCACTCAGCACAGAGACACGTGAGGGGAGTCTGCCACTTAATTAACAAGACCGCGCTCAACTTTGGGGATTATTCATAGTCCAGAGTCCAAGATCCCATGACAATTAGATAAATATGTTTGTGCTTATGCTCTAAAAGCTGCAAATCTATTTCTCTCATGAGTATAAAGCCAATAAGCAGAGATGATGTACATCAGCGTTTCCTGAAACTGTTATTGTGGAGAAAAGGTGGGTCCAAAGAGATGGATCGTTCTTCATAAGAAAACGCATTCAAGTTGTCAAGTTAATCCCCTAGATTCAGGATCTCTTTGATAACTGTCTAATGTCCTATAAATGTAGGCCATTATAATTCATGGATGAGCTACTGCAGGAAGAAACAGTTGTTTCTTAGGTTTGGAAAGGCTGTAGGTAAGGAAAGATGGGTCCAGAGGAGAAGGCTGTGTGCTTATTTCAAGGCAAAGGAAACAAAAATATCACACACACACACACACACACACACACACACACACACACACACACGCATCTCAGAATAACCTCCTGAGGTAAATATCGTTGTTACCCAACTTTAACCATGAAGAAACTGAAACTTAAAATGGTCAAATTACTCACTTGGGGGTCAGAGTGAGTGGCAGATCCAGCCAGACACAGACAACATCTCCTCAGCCCAAGCTGTAAGCCTGGCCCTATATGGCCTCCTCACAAGGCAAACGCACAGGACGATGAAAAACACAGCCACCAAAATCTTCCTCTAGTCATTCACATGAACATAGTCATTCACACTTATGCATTTATCATATATTTACATTCATTATAGTAATTTATATTTATTATATTTGTTTTTATTTCTGTTTATTTAGAAGTATTTGATTCTCAAAGGCTGAATCTCCTAGAACTCAGAATATATAAAATGTGGCAGGTTAAAATAGTTTTTGATAAAAGAAAGTACCTAGAAAAATGGGTGCATGTGTTTTGCCAGATTCTGGAGACTCCAGGTTCAATATGTGGGTCTCCCACACTACAGGCAGATTCTTTACTCTCTGAGGACCAGGAAAGCTCGATCCTGGGAGAGGAGTAGTCTAACCAGACAAATTCTGAACCATATTCAAGGAAACATATTAATGGAAACACAATGGTCTACTGTGTTCATTTTTGAAAAATGAAAGCATATAAGATCATCCAGAGGGGGAAAAAAAACAAAAAACGAAAAACTACAACCACACTTTCTTGATTCTAATATATGGAAGAATTCTTGATGTGGCTGTCTACATAAGGGATGTGAACTGAGTTAGTAAAAAGGCAAAAATACAGAAGACAGAAACTTTTCCATTAGGCTTTTTGTTTGTTTACACAAAATCTTCACTATACACAAACTAAATTTTAAGCTTTAACTCAGTGAAGGCATTTGTGAGGAGAGGCAAGTCAGCACACACTTGGAGTGTGTAGTGCCCTTGCTTTTTGGTGATATAACCTGACAGAGGGCTACAACTCTGAGAAACCTACAAGGACAGTGAGCACATTTCCCCTGTTATCTCAGATCATAGTGGTCTTACCCAAATGGCAGCCAGTAGGTGCTCAGAGTCTCTGACAAGTGTTGAAAATGCTGACATTCTGTGCTGCTGAACATGGGAGATGCATCTATTTTAGAGACTAGATGATTAAACAGTAAGGTTCACACTCCATTGTGTAAATAAGACCCTGAATTATATTCTGTCAAACAAGAGCATCTTCTTCTGTTCTTCCATAAGAAATTTACTATGGTATCAGAAAGTTGAGAAATCTGGAAGATGCCATTTAGAACCTTTAAAAATCCTTGGATGATACATTTTAAACCTTCACTGAAAATAAGAATATTTGTATTCATAAACATGTTGGGACTTTTAAAGCCCTGATAACATAGTTTTTCATGGTTAATTTAAAATCTCTCGGGACTTCCCTGGTGATCCAGGGGTTAAGAATCTGCCTGTCAACGGAGGGAACATGGGTTTGGGAAGATATCACATGCCAATGAGCAATTAAGCCCATGCACCACAACTACTGAGCCCACAGGCTCTATAGCCTGTGAGCTACAACTACTGAAGCCTGCACACCCTGGAGCCTGTGCTCTGCAACAAGAAGCCACTGCAATGAGAAGCCCGCATATCACGGAAGAGTTGTCCCCGCTCACTACAACTAGAAAAAGACTGAGCACAGTAACCAAGACCCAGACCAGCCAAAAAAACAAAACAAAGCAAAAGTCTCATTAAAAAAAAAAATAGCTTGCTTTTCTCACGGCTTTTGTAGTGTCACTGTTCAGTTGCTCAGTCATGCCCAACTCTTTGTGACCCCATGGACTACAGCACGCCAGGCTTCCCTGATCTTTACCACCTCCCGGAGTTGGCTCAAATTCATGTCCACTGAGTCAGGGATGCCATCCAGGCATCTCATCCTCTGTCATCTCCTTCTCCTCCTGCCTTCAATCTTCCCCACCATCAGGGTCTCTTCCAATGAGCTGGCTCTTCATATCAGGTGGCCAAAGTATTGGAGCTTCAGCTTCAACATCAGTCCTTCCAATGAATATTTAGGGTTTATTTTCTTTAGGATTGACTGGTTTGATCTCCTTGTGTCCAAGGAACTCTCAAGAGTCTTCTCTAGTATCACAGTTTGAAAGCATTAATTCTTCCATGCTCACCCTTCTTTATGGTCCAACTCTCACATCCATACATGTCTAGTGAAGAAAACCATAGCTTTGACTATACAGACTTTTGTCGGCAAAGTGATATCTCTGCTTTTTAATACACTGCCTAGGTTTGTCATAGCTTTTCTTCCAATGAGCAAGTGTCTTTTAATTTATGGCTACAGTCACCATCTGCATTGATTTTGGAGCCCAATAAAATTGGAATTCTCCAGGCAAGAATACTGGAGTGAGTAGCCACTCCCTTCTCCAGGGGATCTTCCTGACCCAGGGATGGAACCCAGGTCTCCTGCATTACATGCAGATTCTTTACTGTTTGAGCCACAAGGGAAGCCCCCAAGGACTATTAGGCATAGACACAGACTATAGACTATTAGACTAGAGACACAGAGAGTTTATCACGTTTCCTCCCGTGACACTCAAAAGAGTACAGCAGAGCTATTTACACCACAATGGCTTGGAATCACGTGCGAGAAAGATGTGGGTGATACAAGGCAGGAGCACCTGTAGAAAACATACATATTAAGGGAGAACAAAACCACAGTTTTTTCCTCTACTGGATTATTCCTTTCAGGCTAAAAATATGCTGTTGATTCCTCCATTAAAAAAAAATCATTCACTCTTTTCCCCTCCAGCAAGACCTTCTTTCTCTTCTGACCTCCGAGTGTACTGGCTCTTCCAGAAAGCTACCCATCATCCTCTTCTCCTGCGCCCATCTAACCAGGCATTGGTTACTGGCTACCTAATGGTGCCTGCCCCTTGTGAAGATACCAATTCCTCCTGCTCCTGCAAGCACCACAGCATGTCATATGGCTCTGGTTTACACCCTTCTTCTGGAAGCCTCTTCCACGTGGTCCACGAAGCTCCACGATCTGGCCCAATACCCCTCTGCGCAGTCATCTTCCACCTCTTTCCTCCTGCTCACTGTGTTCAGGATGCTCACTGCATCTGCCTCCCTCAGGCTTTGCACTTGCCACTCTCCCTGTATGGAATGTCCTATCTCCATAGCCCCTGCTTTATTCCTTCACTTCCTTCAAGTCCCTGCTTACCTGTCACAGAATACTGTCTGACAGGTGCACTTATGCTGCTGTACCTCCTTTAACTCTCTCTTCCCTTCGCCCTGAGTCCCCAAAGGATAGAGCAGGCCTCTTTCCTCACTGAGCACTAACACAGGACACCTTCATTCCCCTCTGAGCCTTAGTTTTCATGTTGTCAAGTGTAACCTATGGACAACACGATGGCTCATTATGGAGAGTGTCACCTTCCCTTTGAGTAAATGCAGAGTGGCCAGGGCTTGGTGGGGGAGGTGAGGAGAAAGCTGGTGGATTATCCAGAGAATGTCAACATTGCTCAGTAAGATAAAATGGCAGATGAAACTGATTAAAGTTTTCAAACTTAGAAAGATACTCAAAGTATCGGGATCCTGGGTGTTTTATTACTGATTTTAATAAACAAACAAACAAAACACCCAGAAGCAAAATAAATCAAAATACAATGAAATAAAATAAAATGCTCATGGGCTTCACATAAGACAACATTCAGAAAGAGCAAGCATGAGTTGGTGCAGTCACCATGGAGAACAGTATGGAGATTCCTCAGAAAAACAGAGGTACCAGAAGATCCAGCAATCCCACTACTCGGCATAGATTCAGAGAAAACTGTAATTCAAAGAGATACATGCACTCCAATGTGCACCACAACAGCAACACTACTTACAATAATCCAGACATGGAAACATGCTAAATGCTCCCAGACAGATGAATGGGCATATGTGGCACATATATATTTGATAAAATGGAGTTTTACCATTCTCTAGGTCCATCTAGGAACATGGATGGGTGAATCCAGGGATGGGTGAATCCATACTAAGTGAAGTAAGTCAGATGAAGAAAGACAAATATCATATGATATCATTTATATGTGGAATCTAAAATAAGACACAAATGAACTTATATATGAAACAGAAATAGATTTATATAGAGAACAGACTTGTGGTTGTCAAGAAGAAGGGGGGCTGAAGGAGGTATGGCATGGGAGGTTGGGACTAGCAGATGCAAACTATTATATAAAGAGTGGACAAACAACAAGGTCCTACCGTATAGCACAGAGAACTGTATAGCACTGCGAGTATATATCTCAATATCCTGAGATAAATCATAATGGACATATGTATGACTGAATTACTTTGCTGTACAGCAGAAATTAGTACATTATAAATCAACTATACTTCAATTTAAAACTTAAAAAATAAAAAAAGAGGAAACAGACAAAAGCATCAGAATTTGAGATTGAAAAGGAATTATAATATGCAGATGAGAAATATTATGCATGTGGAATAACTTTGACGATGATGATGACAACCATGGTGCTAATGATCTAAAGGTGTTTTTAAGGAGGAACAAATTATAAACAAGAGCTTTCCACAGAAACTAAGGAGCCTGGACTGGAGGACACCTATTTGCCATGACGGCTGTTCTTCTGGAGAGCTGAGTAGACTAGATCCCCGACATGCACGTCTCCACTCAAGAGGAAGCACGGGGGTCCCTCTCACATCCAGAGGAGACACATTTCCGCCTCGTAGCTCGAGAGATGAGGGATCCTTTCCCTGCTTCGTCGGGAAAGAATTCCCAGCATTCCCGTCGAATCTCAAGAGGAGGCGCTCTCCACAGGAAAGGCGAGGGGAACTCCAGGGTCCTGCCACCATTCCAAGAGTCCCCCAGATATCTCAGTCCATTCCAGAGGAAGCTGTTTTCCCTGCACTGCCTCGACTTTCATGCCGAGGATCGACTCACAACACGGTGGCACGTGGGAGAGCCCTGTGGGAAAGCCTCTTGGGAAAGCCTCCAGGGAAAGCCACAGATCCCTTGAGCCACATGACGGGAAGTGTGACACTGCAGCTACAGCTAGGGAGGAAAGTCCACGTGCATGCCCCCACTCGAGACGAGGACTGACTCCCCTGTGGAGACTCCAGAATTACCCCAAGATCCATGTTAGCACAGGAGAACAATCCTCAGGTTCCGGCCCGACTCAACACAAGGACTAAGGCCCCGGCATCGAAGGGAGAGGAATCCCGAGAGGCCCCGAGCAACTCGCATGGGGACTGCCCTTTCCAGAGGCTGCCAGAGCAGGTCGCTGAGGTCCCCGTCGTAACTCCAGAGCACCTGCCGCAACTCGGGAAAATCCAGAAGGTTCTCGCCACCAGGGGAGATGAGGCCCATTTCCGCTGAGGCGTCTCGAGGCTAATCACATCTGACCTGTGGAAATTCGAAAGGGTCCTTCACACCCTTGCTGCAACTCAAGAAGTTCCCCGACATACCCGACTCCACTCGAGAGGAAGCACAGGGGTCCCGCCCACATCCAGAGGAGCCCCGTTTCTGCCTCGTAGCTCGAAATGAGGGATCAATTCCCTGCTTCGCCGGAAAGAATGCCCGGCATTCCTGTCGCATCTCAATGGGAGGCACTCTCACAAGGAAAGGCGAGAGGAACTCCAGGGTCGTGCCACAATTCCAAGAGTTCCCCAGATGCCTCAGTTCATTCCAGAGGAACCTGTTTTCCCTGCACTGCCTCGATTTTCACGCAGAGGATCAGCTCAGACCACGGTGGCACGTGGGACAGCCCTGTGGGAAAGCCTCGTCGGAAAGCCTCGAGGAAAAGTCACAGATCCCTTGATCCACGCGACGGGAGGCGTGACACTGCTGCTACAGGCCGGGAGGAAAGCGCACGTGCATGCCCCCACACAAGACGAGGAATGGCTCCCTTGTGGAGACTCCAGAAGTACCCCAAGATCCATGTCAGCACTGGAGAGGAATCCTCAGGTTCCAGCCAAAACTCCACGCAAGGTCTTAGGCTCTGATATCGCCGGGAGAGGAATCCAGAAAAGCCCCCTAGCAATTCGATAGGGACTGGCCTTTCCACAGGCCACCAGAGCGTGTCCATGGGGTCCTCGTCATGACTCGAGAGGACCTGCCGCAAATCGAGAATATCCAGGAGGTTCTCAACTCCAGGCGAGATGAGGCCCATTCCGGCTAAGGCTTCTCGAGGCTAATCACACATAACCTCTGGAACTTCAAAAAGGTACTTCACACCCTTGCTACAAATCAAGAAGTTCCTCGACATACCCGTCTCCACTCGAGAGGAAGCACGAGGGTCCCGCCCACATCCAGAGGAGCCCGTTTCCGCCTCATAGCTCGAGAGGAGGGATCCTTTCCCTGCGTGGTCGGGAAAGAATTCCCGGCCCCCATCTCCAGTAGAGGTGCTCTCAACAGGAAACGAGAGAGGAATTCCAGGGTCATGCCACCATACCAAGAGTTCACCAGATGTCTCAGTCCATGCCAGAGGAACCTGTTTTCCCTGCACTGCCTCGACTTTCATGCCGAGGAGCGACTCTCACAACGGTGGCCCGTCGGACAGCCCTGTGAGAACCCTAACTCCTGGGAAAGCCACCTGTGGCATGACGCTGGAGTTCCTCTCGACTTTACTGTTGAGAGTGCCTCCTCTTGAGATGTGGCCGGAAAGCCTGGAATTCTTTCGCGACCAAGCAGGGAAAGGATCCCTCATCTCGAACTACGAGGCCGAAAGGGGGCTCCTCTGGATGTGGGGCAGGACTCTCGTGCTTCCTCTCGAGTGGAGACGGGTATGTCGGGGAAATTCTTGAGTTGAAGCAAGGGTGTGAAGGACCCTTTGAAAGTTCCAGACGTTAGGTGTGTTTAGCCTCGAGAAGCCTCAGCGGAAATGGGCCTCATCTCGCCTGGAGGGGAGAACCTCCTGGATTTTCTCGAGTTACAGCAGGTACTCTCGACTTACGACGGGGACATCAGGGAACCTCTCTGGTGGCCACAGGACAGGCCAGTCCCCATGTGAGTTGTTAGGGGGATTTTCAAGATTCCTCTCCCGTCGATGCCGGGGCCTAAGACCTAGTGTGGAGTCCGGGCCGGAACCTAAGGATTACTCTCCAGTGCTGAAATGGATCTTGGGATACTTCTGGAGTTTCCACTGGGGAGTCGATTCTCTTCTTGGGTGGGGGCATGCACGTGCACTTTCCTCCCGAGCTGTACCAGCAGTGTCAGGCTTCCCGTTGCGTGGATCAAGGGATCTGTGGCTTTCCCTTGAGGATTTCCCAAGAGGATTTACCACGAGGCTTTCCAACTAGGCTTTCGCACAGGGATATCCCACGTGCAACCGTGCTGTGAGTCGAATCGATCCTCGGCTTGAAAGTCGGGCAGTGCAGGGAAAACAGGTTTCCCTGGAATGGACTGACATATCTGGGGGACTCTGGGAATGGTGGCACGACCCTGGAGTTCCTCTCGGCTTTCCTGTGGAGAGCATCTCCTCATGAGATGCGTCGGGAACTCCGGGAATTCTTTCCCGACCACGCAGGGAAAGGATCCATCCTCTCGAGCTATGAGGTGGAAACGGGGCTCCTCTGGATGTGGGCGGGACTCTCGTGCTTCCTCTCGAGTGGACGGGTGTGTCGGGGAACTTCTTGAGTTGCAGCAAGGGTGTGAAGGACCCATTGGAAGTTCCAGAGGTTAGGTGTGATTTGCCTGGAGACGCCTCAGCAGAAATGGGCCTCATCTCGCCTGGAGGGGGAGAACCTCCTGGATTGTCTCGAGTTGTGGCAGGTGCTCTCGACTTACGACGGGGACTTCAGGGACCCGCTCTGGTGGCCTCAGGAAATGCCAGTCCCCAAGCGAGTTGCTCGGGGGCCTCTCGGGATTCCTCTCCCGTCGATGCCGGGGCCTAAGACCTTGTGAGGAGTCAGTGCCGGAACCTGAGGATTCCTCTCCAGTGCTGACATGGATCTTGGGGTACTTCTGGAGTCTCCCCATGGGAGTCAGACCTCATCTCGAGTGGGGGCATTCACGTGCGCTTTCCTCCCGAGCTGTAGCAACAGTGTCACGCTTCCCTTCACGTGGATCAAGGGGTCAGTGGCTTTCCCTCGAGGCTTTCCCACGAGGCTTTCCCACGACGCTTTCCCAAAGGGCTGTCCCACGTGCCACCGTGGTGTGAGTCTCTCCTCGGTTTGAAAGTCGAGGCAGTGCAGGGAAAACAGGTTTCCCTGGAATGGACTGAGACATCTGGGGGCCTTGGGAATGGTGGCACGACCCTGGAGTTCCTCTCGCGTTTCCTGTGGAGAGCGCCTCCTCTTGAGATGCGATGGCATCGCCGGGAATTCTTTCCCGACCACGCAGGGATAGGATCTCTCTTCTCGAGCTATGAGGCCGAAATGGGGTTCCTCCGGATGTGTGCGGGACTCTCGTGCTTCCTCTCGAGTGGACACGGGTATCTCGGGGAACTTCTTGAGTTGCAGCAAGGGTGTGAAGGACCCTTTGGAAGTTCCAGAGGTTAGGTGTGATTAGCCTCGAGACGCCTCAGCGGAAATGGGTGTCATCTCGCCTGGAGGGGAGAACCTCCTGCATTTTCTCGAGTTGCGGCAGGCGCTCTCGACTTACATCGGGACCACAGGGACCCGCTCTGGTGGCCTCAGGAAAGGCCAGTCCCCATGCGAGTTGCTCGGAGGCCTCTCGGGATTCCTCTCCCGTCGATGCCGGGCCTAAGACCTTGTGTGGAGTCGGTGCCGGAACCTGAGGATTCCTCTCCAGTCCTGACATGGATGTTGGGGTACTTCTGGAGTCTCCCCAGGGGAGTCAGTCCTCGTCTCGATTCGGGGCATGCACGTGCGCTTTCCTCCCGAGCTGTAGCAGCAGTGTCACAATTCCCGTCGAGTGGATCAGGGGATCAATGGCTTTCCCTCAAGGCTTTCCCTCGAGGCTTTCCCACGAGGCTTTCCCACAGGGCTGTCCCACGTGCCACCGTGGTGTGAGTCGATCCTCGGCTTGAAAGTCTAGGCACAGAGAGGGAAAGATGGCGGACGAATAGGACGGGAAGATCACTTTCTCCCTCACAAATTCCTCAAAAGAACATTTCAACGCCGAGCAAACTCCACAAAACAACTTCTGTAGGCTGGCATAGGACATCAGGCAACCAGAAAAGCAGACCATTGTCTTCAAAAACAGATATTTAATCTTTGCTCTTAGATTTTTGTTGTCAATTTTGTTCATTTAAAAACCCAAACTTCACTACCCAAGTTTACCTGAGAGCGAGATTACTGGCTTGACCACTCTCTCCTCCTCTGGACTCTCCTTTTTCTCCACCAGGTGGCCTCTCTCTCTTTTCTCCCCCATCTCTTCTCTATCCAACTCTGTGAATCTCTGTGTGTTCCAGACGGTAGAGAACACCTAAGGAACTGGTTACTGGCAGGATTTGTCTCTCTCCTACTCATTCCTCTCTCTTATCCTCCTGGTAACCTCTGTCTACTTCCTCCCTCTCCTCTTCCCCGTATAACTCTGTAAATACCTCTGAGCGGTCCAGACTATAGAGCACACATATGGAAATGACTACTGGCTAGCTTGCTCTCTCCTCTCTTGATCTCACCGCATCTCATTCCAGTCACCTCTAACTACCCCCTCCATCTTCTCTTCTCCTTGTAACTCAGTGAACCTCTCTGAGTGTCCCTCAATGTGGAGAAACTTTTCATCTTTAACCTAGATATTTTATCATTGGTGCTGTATAGATGGAGAAGTCTAGAGGCTACTGTAAAAATAAAACTGAAAACCAGAAGCAGGAAGCTTAAATCCAAAGCCTGAAAACATTAGAGAACTCTTGAATTCAGGGAACATTAAGCAATAGGAGCTCATCAAATGCCTTCATACCTACACCGAAACCAAGCTCCACCCAAGGGCCAACAAGTTCCAAAACAAGACATACCACGCAAATTCTCCAGCAACACAGGAACACTCCCCTGAGCTTCAATATACAGGCAGCTCAAAATTATCCCAAAACCTTTGATGTCTCATAACCCATTACGGGTCACTCCACTGCACTCCAGAGAGAAGAAACCCAGCTCCACCCACCAAAACTCCAACACAAGCCTCCCTAACCAGGAAACCTTGACAAGCCACTGATAGAACCCCACCCAAAGTGAGGAAGCTCCATAATAAAGAGAACTCCACAAATTACCAGAATATAAAAAGGCCACCCCAAACGCAGCAATATAACCAAGATGAAGAGACAGAGGAACACTCAGCAGGTAAAGGAACAGGAGAGTTGCCCACCAAACCAAACAAAAGAGGAAGAAGTAGGGAATCTACCGGAGAAGGAATTCCGAATATTGATAGTGAAAATGATCCAAAATCTTGAAATCAAAATGGAAACACAGATAAATAGCCTAGAGACAAGGATTGAGAAGATGCAAGAAAGGTTTAACAAGGACCTAGAAGAAATAAAAAAGAGTCAAAATATAATGAATAACGCAATAAATGAGACCAAAAACACTCTGGAGGCAACAAATAGTAGAATAATGGAGGCAGAAGATAGGATTAGTGAAATAGAAGATAGAATGGTAGAAATAAATGAATCAGAGAGGAAACAAGAAAAACCAATTAAAAGAAACGAGGACAATCTCAGAGACCTCCAGGACAATATGAAACGCTCCAACATTCGAATTATAGGAGTCCCAGAAGAAGAAGACAGAAAGAAAGATCATGAGAAAATCCTTGAGGAGATAATAGTTGAAAACTTCCCTAAAATGGGGAAGAAAATAATCACCCAAGTCCAAGAAACACAGAGAGTTCCAAATAGGATAAACCCAAGGCGAAACACCCCAAGACACATATTAATCAAATTAACAAAGATCAAACACAAAGAACAAATATTAAAAGCAGCAAGGGAAAAACAACAAATAACACACAAGGGGATTCCCATAAGGATAACAGCTGATCTTTCAATAGAAACTCTTCAGGCCAGGAGGGAATGGCAAGACATACTTAAAGTGATGAAAGACAATAACCTACAGCCCAGATTACTGTATCCAGCAAGGATCTCATTCAAATACGAAGGAGAAATCAAAAGCTTTACAGACAAGCAAAAGCTGAGAGAATTCAGCACCACCAAACCAGCTCTCCAACAAATTCTAAAGGATATCCTCTAGACAGGAAACACGAAAAGGGTGTATAAACCCGAGCCCAAAACAATAAAGTAAATGGTAACGGGATCATACTTATCAATAATCACCTTAAACGTAAATGGGGTTGAACGCCCCAACCAAAAGACAAAGACTGGCCGAATGGATACAAAAACAAGACCCTCTATATGCTGCTTACAAGAGACCCACCTCAAAACAAGGGACACATACAGACTGAAAGTGAAGGGATGGAAAAAGATATACCACGCAAACAGAGACCAAAAGAAAGCAGGAGTGGCAATACTCATATCCGATAAAATAGACTTTAAAACAAAGGCTGTGAAAAGAGACAAAGAAGGCCACTACATAATGATCAAAGGAACAATCCAAGAAGAAGATATAACAATTATAAATATATATGCACCCAATATAGGAGCACCGCAATATGTAAGAGAAATGCTAACAAGTATGAAAGGGGAAATCAACAATAACACAATAATAGTGGGAGACTTTAATACCCCACTCACACCTATGGACAGATCAACTAAACAGAAAATTAACAAAGAAACGCAAACTTTAAATGATACATTAGATCAGTTAGACCTAATTGATATCTATAGGACATTTCACCCCAAAACAATGAATTTCACCTTTTTTTTCAAGTGCTCATGGAACCTTCTCCAGGATAGATCACATCCTGGGCCATAAATCTAAACTTGATAAATTCAAAAAACTCGAAATCATTCCAAGCATCTTTTCTGACCATAATGCATTAAGATTAGATCTCAATTACAGGAGAAAAAACTATTAAAAATTCCAACATGGAGGTTGAACAACACACTTCTGAATAACCAACAAATCACAGAAGAAATCAAAAAAGAAATCAAAATATGCATAGAAACTAATGAAAATGAAAACACAACAACCCAAAACCTGTGGGACACTATAAAAGCAGTGCTAAGAGGAAAGTTCATAGCAATACAGGCATACCTCAAGAAACAAGAAAAAAGTCAAATAAATAACCCCAACTCTACAACTAAAGCAACTAGAAAAGGAAGAGTTGGAGAACCCCAGAGTTAGTAGAAGGAAAGAAATCTTAAAAATTAGGGCAGAAATAAATGCAAAAGAAACAAAAGAGACCATAGCAAAAATCAACAAAGCCAAAAGCTGGTTCTTTGAAAGGATAAATAAAATTGACAAACCATTAGCCAGACTCATCAAGAAGCAGAGAGAGAAAAATCAAATCAATAAAATTAGAAATGAAAATGGAGAGATCACAACAGACAACACAGAAATACAAAGGATCATAAGAGACTACTATCAGCAATTGTATGCCAATAAAATGGACAATGTGGAAGAAATGGACAAATTCTTAGAAAAGTACAATTTTCCAAAACTGAACCAGGAAGAAATAGAAAATCTTAACAGACCCATCACAAGCACGGAAATTGAAACTGTAATCAGAAATCTTCCAGCAAACAAAAGCCCAGGTCCAGATGGCTTCACAGCTGAGTTCTACCAAAAATTTCGAGAAGAGCTAACACCTATCCTCCTCAAACTCTTCCAGAAAATTGCAGAGGAAGGTAAACTTCCAAACTCATTCTATGAGGCCACCATCACCCTAATACCAAAACCTGACAAAGATGTCACAAAAAAAGAAAACTACAGGCCAATATCACTGATGAACATAGATGCAAAAATCCTCAACAAAATTCTAGCAATCAGAATCCAACAACACATTAAAAAGATCATACACCATGACCAAGTGGGCTTTATCCAGAGATGCAAGGATTCTTCAATATCCGTAAATCAATCAATGTAATTCACCACATTAACAAATTGAAAAATAAAAAACCATATGATTATCTCAATAGATGCAGAGAAGGCCTTTGACAAAATTCAACATCCATTTATGATAAAAACTCTCCAGAAAGCAGGAATAGAAGGAACATACCTCAACATAATAAAAGCTATATGACAAACCCACAGCAAACATTATCCTCAATGGTGAAAAATT
>NW_017213319.1:0-15735 GCF_001704415.2 Capra hircus | reverse complement strand
CCGAAGCCCCGAGCAACTCCAATGGACTGCCTTTCCTGAGGCCCCAGACGGGTCCCTGAGATCCCCTCGTAAGTCGAGAGCACCGGCCCTAACTCGAGAAAATCAGGAGGTTCTCCCCTCCAGGCGAGATGAGGCCCATTTCTACTGAGGCGTCTCCAGGCTAATCACACCTAACCTCTGTAACTTACAAAGGGTCCTTCACATCCTTGCTGCAACTCAAGAAGTTCCCGACATAACCCGACTCCTCTCGAGAGGAAGCACGAGAGTCCCGCCCACATCAAGAGGAGCCCCGTTTCCGCCTGATAGCTCGAGAGCAGGGATACCTTCCCTGCGTGGTCGGAAAGAGTTCCCGGCGTTCCGTCGCATCTCAAGAGGAGGTGCTCTCCACAGGAAAGGCGAGATGAACTCCAGGGTCGTGCCACCATTCCCAGAGTCCCCCAGATGTCTCAGTCCATTACAGGGAAAGCTATTTCCCTGCAATGAATCGACTTTCAAGCCTAGGATCGACTGACACCACAGTGACACGAGGGACAGACCTGTGGCAAGCCTCGTGGGAAAGCCTCGAGGGAAAGCCAGAGATCCCTTGATTCACGGGAAGGGAAGCCAGACACTGCTGCTACAGCTCGGGAGGAAAGCACACGTGCATGCCCCCACTCGAGACGAGGACTGACTCCCCTGGGAGACTTCAGAATTATCCAAGATCCATGTCAGCACTGCAGAGGAAACCTCTGGTTTCCGGCACCGACTCCACACAAGGTCTTAGACCCCGGCATCGACGGGAGAGGAATCCCGAGAGGCCCCGAGCAACTCGCATGGGGACTGGCCTTTCCTGAGGCCCCCAGAGCGGGTGTTTGAGGTCCCCGTCGTAAGTCGAGAGCAACTGCCCTATCTCGAGAAAATCCAGGAGGTTCTCCCCTCCAGGCGAGATGAGGCCCATTTCTGCTGAGGCGTCTCGAGGCTAATCACACCTAATCTCTGGAACTTCCAAACGGTGCTTCACACCCTGGCTGCAACTCAAGAAGTTCCCCGACATACCGTCCGCACTCGAGAGGAAGCACGAGAGTCCCGCCCACATCCAGAGGTGCCCCGTTTCTGCCTACTAACTCGAGAGGAGGGATCCTTTCCCTGCGTGGTCGGGAAAGTTTTCCCGGCGTTCCCGTCGCATCTCAAGAGGAGGCGCTCTCCACAGGAAAGGCGAGAGGAACTCCAGATTCGTGCCACATTCCCAGAGTCCCCCAGATGTCTCAGTCCATTCCAGGGAAACCTGTTTTCCCTGCACTGCCTCAACTTTCAAGCCGAGGATCGACTCACACCACGGTGTCACGCGGGACAGCCCTGTGGGAAAGCCTCGTGGGAAAGCCTCGAGCGAAAAGCGACAGATCCCTTGATCCACGAGAAGGGAAGCGTGACCCTCCTGCTACAGCTCGGGAGGAAAGCGAACGTGCATGCCCCCACTCCAGACGAGGACTGACGCCCCTGGGGAGACTCCAGAAGTCCCCGAAGATCCATGTCGGCACTGGAGAGGAAACCTCAGGTTCCGGTACCGACTCCACACAAGGTCTTAGGCCCTGGCATCAAAGGGAGAGGAAACCCCAGAGGCCCCCGAGCAACTCGCATGGGGACAGGCCTTTCCTGAGGCCACCAGAGTGGGTCCCTGAGGTCCCTGTCGTAAGTCGAGAGCACCTGCCGCAACTCGAGAAAATCCAGGAGGTTCTCCCCTCCTGGCGAGATAAGGCCCATTTCCGCTGAGGCGTCTAGAGGCTAATCACGTCTAACCTCTGGAACTTCCAAAGGGCCCTTCACACCCTTGCTGCAACTCAAGAAGTTCCCCGACATACCCGTCTCCACTCAAGAAGAAGCACGAGAGTCCCGGCCACATCCAGATGAGCCCTGTTTCTGTCTCCTAGCTCGAGAAGAGATATCCTTTCCCTGCGTCGTCGGGAAAGAATTCCCGGTGTCCGTCGTATCTCAAGAGGAGGCGCTGTCCACAGGAAAGGCGAGAGGAACTCCAGGGTCGTGCCACCATTCCTAGAGTCCCCCAGATATCTCAGTGCATTCCAGGGAAGCCTTTTTCCCCAGCACTGCGTCGTCTTTCAAACCGAGGATCAACTGACACCACGGTGGCACGTGGGACATCACTGTGGGAAAGCCTCGTGGGAAAACCTGGTGGGAAAGCGTCGTGGAAAGCCTCGAGGGAAAGCCACAGATCCCTTGATCCTCGTGAAGGGAAGCTCAACACTGCTGCTACAGCTCGGAGGAAAGTGCACGTGCATGCCCCCACTCGAGACGAGGACTGACTCCCCTGGGGAGACTCCAAAAGTGCCCCAAGATACATGTCAGCAATGGAGAGGAATCCTCAGGTTTTGGCACAGACTCCACACAAGGTCTTAGGTCCCGGCATCGACGGGAGAGGAATCCCGAGAGGCCCATGAGCAACACGCATGGGGACTGGCCTTTCCTGAGGCCACCAGAGCGGGTCCCTGAGGTCCCTGTCGTAAGTCGAGAGCACCTGCCGCAACTCGAGAAAATCCAGGAGGTTCTCCTCTCCTGGCAAGATGAGGCCCATTTCCGATGAGGGGTCTCGAGGCTAATCACACCTAAACTCTGGAACTTCCAAAGGGTCCTTCACACCCTTGCTGCAACTCAAGAAGTTCCCCAACATGCCCGTCTCCACTCGACAGGAAGCACGAGAGTCCCGCCCACATCCAGAGGAGACCCGTTTCCGCCTCCTAGCTAGAGAGGAGGGATACTTTCCCTGCGTGGTCGGGAAAGAATTCCTGGCGTTCCCGTCGCATCTCAAGAGGAGGCGCTCCCCACAGGAAAGGCGAGAGGAACTCCAGGGTCGTGCCACCATTCCAGAGTCCCCCAGATATCTCAGTCCATTCCAGGGAAACCTGTTTTCCCTGCACTGCCTCGACTTTCAAGCCAAGGATCGACTCACACCACGGTGGCACGTGGGACAGCCATGTGGGAAAGCCTTATGGGAAAGCCTCGTGAGGAAGCCTCGAGGGAAAGCCACTGATCCCTTGATCCACGCGATGGGAGCATGACACCGCTGCTACACCTCGGGAGGAAAGCGCAGGTGCATGCCCCCACTCGGAACGAGGACTGACTCCCCTGGGGAGACTCCAGAAGTACCCCAAGATCCATGTCAGCACTGGAGAGGAAACCTCAGGTTCTGGCACTGACTCCACACAAGGACTTAGGCCCCGGCATCGACGGGAGAGGAATCCCGAGAGGCCCCGAGCAACTCCAATGGTGACTGGCCTTTCCTGAGGCCCCCAGAGCGGGTCCCTGAGATCCCCGTCGTAAGTCGAGAGCACCGGCCCTAACTCGAGAAAATCCAGGAGGTTCTCCCCTCCAGGCGAGATGAGGCCCATTTCTACTGAGGCGTCTCCAGGCTAATCACACCTAACCTCTGTAACTTACAAAGGGTCCTTCACATCCTTGCTGCAACTCAAGAAGTTCCCCGACATACCCGACTCCTCTCGAGAGGAAGCACGAGAGTCCCGCCCACATCAAGAGGAGCCCCGTTTCCGCCTGATAGCTCGAGAGCAGGGATACCTTCCCTGCGTGGTCGGGAAAGAGTTCCCGGCGTTCCCGTCGCATCTCAAGAGGAGGTGCTCTCCACAGGAAAGGCGAGATGAACTCCAGGGTCGTGCCACCATTCCCAGAGTCCCCCAGATGTCTCAGTCCATTACAGGGAAAGCTATTTTCCCTGCAATGAATCGACTTTCAAGCCTAGGATCGACTGACACCACAGTGACACGAGGGACAGACCTGTGGGCAAGCCTCGTGGGAAAGCCTCGAGGGAAAGCCAGAGATCCCTTGATTCACGGGAAGGGAAGCCAGACACTGCTGCTACAGCTCGGGAGGAAAGCACACGTGCATGCCCCCACTCGAGACGAGGACTGACTCCCCTGGGGAGACTTCAGAATTATCCCAAGATCCATGTCAGCACTGCAGAGGAAACCTCTGGTTCCGGCACCGACTCCACACAAGGTCTTAGACCCCGGCATCGACGGGAGAGGAATCCCGAGAGGCCCCGAGCAACTCGCATGGGGACTGGCCTTTCCTGAGGCCCCCAGAGCGGGTGTTTGAGGTCCCCGTCGTAAGTCGAGAGCAACTGCCCTATCTCGAGAAAATCCAGGAGGTTCTCCCCTCCAGGCGAGATGAGGCCCATTTCTGCTGAGGCGTCTCGAGGCTAATCACACCTAATCTCTGGAACTTCCAAACGGTGCTTCACACCCTGGCTGCAACTCAAGAAGTTCCCCGACATACCGTCCGCACTCGAGAGGAAGCACGAGAGTCCCGCCCACATCCAGAGGTGCCCCGTTTCTGCCTACTAACTCGAGAGGAGGGATCCTTTCCCTGCGTGGTCGGGAAAGTTTTCCCGGCGTTCCCGTCGCATCTCAAGAGGAGGCGCTCTCCACAGGAAAGGCGAGAGGAACTCCAGATTCGTGCCACATTCCCAGAGTCCCCCAGATGTCTCAGTCCATTCCAGGGAAACCTGTTTTCCCTGCACTGCCTCAACTTTCAAGCCGAGGATCGACTCACACCACGGTGTCACGCGGGACAGCCCTGTGGGAAAGCCTCGTGGGAAAGCCTCGAGCGAAAGCGACAGATCCCTTGATCCACGAGAAGGGAAGCGTGACCCTCCTGCTACAGCTCGGGAGGAAAGCGAACGTGCATGCCCCCACTCCAGACGAGGACTGACGCCCCTGGGGAGACTCCAGAAGTCCCCGAAGATCCATGTCGGCACTGGAGAGGAAACCTCAGGTTCCGGTACCGACTCCACACAAGGTCTTAGGCCCTGGCATCAAAGGGAGAGGAAACCCCAGAGGCCCCCGAGCAACTCGCATGGGGACAGGCCTTTCCTGAGGCCACCAGAGTGGGTCCCTGAGGTCCCTGTCGTAAGTCGAGAGCACCTGCCGCAACTCGAGAAAATCCAGGAGGTTCTCCCCTCCTGGCGAGATAAGGCCCATTTCCGCTGAGGCGTCTAGAGGCTAATCACGTCTAACCTCTGGAACTTCCAAAGGGCCCTTCACACCCTTGCTGCAACTCAAGAAGTTCCCCGACATACCCGTCTCCACTCAAGAAGAAGCACGAGAGTCCCGGCCACATCCAGATGAGCCCTGTTTCTGTCTCCTAGCTCGAGAAGAGATATCCTTTCCCTGCGTCGTCGGGAAAGAATTCCCGGTGTCCGTCGTATCTCAAGAGGAGGCGCTGTCCACAGGAAAGGCGAGAGGAACTCCAGGGTCGTGCCACCATTCCTAGAGTCCCCCAGATATCTCAGTGCATTCCAGGGAAGCCTTTTTCCCCAGCACTGCGTCGTCTTTCAAACCGAGGATCAACTGACACCACGGTGGCACGTGGGACATCACTGTGGGAAAGCCTCGTGGGAAAACCTGGTGGGAAAGCGTCGTGGAAAGCCTCGAGGGAAAGCCACAGATCCCTTGATCCTCGTGAAGGGAAGCTCAACACTGCTGCTACAGCTCGGAGGAAAGTGCACGTGCATGCCCCCACTCGAGACGAGGACTGACTCCCCTGGGGAGACTCCAAAAGTGCCCCAAGATACATGTCAGCAATGGAGAGGAATCCTCAGGTTTTGGCACAGACTCCACACAAGGTCTTAGGTCCCGGCATCGACGGGAGAGGAATCCCGAGAGGCCCATGAGCAACACGCATGGGGACTGGCCTTTCCTGAGGCCACCAGAGCGGGTCCCTGAGGTCCCTGTCGTAAGTCGAGAGCACCTGCCGCAACTCGAGAAAATCCAGGAGGTTCTCCTCTCCTGGCGAGATGAAGGCCCATTTCCGCTGAGGCGTCTCGAGGCTAATCACATCTAACCTCTGGAACTTCCAAAGGGCCCTTCACACCCTTGCTGCAACTCAAGAATTTCCCAGACATACCCGTCTCCACTCGAGAGGAAGCACGAGAGTCCCGACCACATCCAGAGGAGCCCCGTTTCGGCCTCCTAGCTCGAGAGGAGGGATCCTTTCCGTGTGTTGTCGGGAAAGAATTCCCGAAGTTCCCGTCGCATCTCAAGAGGAGGTGCTCTCCACAGGAAAGGCGAGAGGAACTCCAGGGTCGTGCCACCATTCCCAGAGTCCCCCAGATGTCTCAGTCCATTCTCGGGAAACCTTTTTCCCTGCACTGCCTCGACTTTCAAGCCGAGGATCGACTCACAGCACGGTGGAACGTGGGACAGCCCTGTGGGAAAGCCTCGTTGGAAAGCCTCGTGGGAAAGCCTGGAGTGATAACCACAGATCCCTTGATCCATGCGAAGGGAAGCGTGACACTGCTGCTACAGCTCGGGAGGAAAGCGCACGTACATGCCCCCACTCGAGCCGAGGTCTGACGCCCCTGGCGAGACTCCAGACGTCCCCGAAGATCCATGTCGGCACTGGAGAGGAATCCTCAGGTTCCGGCACTGACTCCACACAAGGTCTTAGGCCCCGGTATCGACGGGAGAGGAATCCCGAGAGGCCCCCGAGCAACTCGCATGGGAACTGGCCTTTCCTGAGGCCACCAGAGCGGGTCCCTGAGGTCCCCGTCGTAAGACGAGATAACCTGCCGCAACTCGAGAAAATCCAGGAGGTTCTCCCCTCCAGGCGAGATGAGGCCCATTTCCGCTGAGGCGTACCGAGGCTAATCACATCTAAAATCTGGAATTTCTAAAGGGTCCTTCACACCCTTGCTGCAACTCAAGAAGTTCCCCGACATACCCGTCTCCACTCGAAAGGAAGCACGAGAGTCCCGCTCACATCCAGAAGAGCCCCGCTTCCGCCTCCTAGCTCGAGAGGAGGGACCCTTTCCCTGCGTGGTTGGGAAAGAATTCCTGGCGTTCCCGTCGCATCTCAAGAGGAGGCGCTCTCCACAGGAAAGGCGAGAGGAACTGCAGGGTGGTTCCACCATATCCTGAGTCCCCAAGATATCTCAGTCCATTCCAGGGAAACCTGTTTTCCCTGCACTGCCTCGACTTTCAAGCCACGGATCGACTCACACCACGGTGGCACGTGGGACAGCCCTGTGGGAAGCCTCGTGGGAAAGCCTCGAGGGAAAGCCTCGTGGGAAAGCCTCGAGGGAAAGCCACAGTTGCTTTAATCAGCACGAAGGGAAGTGTGACACTGCTGCTACAGCTCGGGAGGAAAGCGCACGTGCATGCCCCCACTCGAGACGAGGACTGACTCCCCTGGGGAGACTCCAGAAGTACCCCAAGATCCACGTCAGCACTGGAGAGGAATCCTCACGTTCCGGCACCGACTCCAAACAAGGTCTTAGGCCCCGGCATCGACGGGAGAGGAATCCCGAGAGGCCCCGAGCAACTCCAATGGTGACTGGCCTTTCCTGAGGCCCCCAGAGCGGGTCCCTGAGATCCCCGTCGTAAGTCGAGAGCACCTGCCCTAACTCGAGAAAATCCAGGAGGTTCTCCCCTCCAGGCGAGATGAGGCCCATTTCTACTGAGGCGTCTCCAGGCTAATCACACCTAACCTCTGTAACTTACAAAGGGTCCTTCACATCCTTGCTGCAACTCAAGAAGTTCCCCGACATACCCGACTCCTCTCGAGAGGAAGCACGAGAGTCCCGCCCACATCAAGAGGAGCCCCGTTTCCGCCTGATAGCTCGAGAGCAGGGATACCTTCCCTGCGTGGTCGGGAAAGAGTTCCCGGCGTTCCCGTCGCATCTCAAGAGGAGGTGCTCTCCACAGGAAAGGCGAGATGAACTCCAGGGTCGTGCCACCATTCCCAGAGTCCCCCAGATGTCTCAGTCCATTACAGGGAAAGCTATTTTCCCTGCAATGAATCGACTTTCAAGCCTAGGATCGACTGACACCACAGTGACACGAGGGACAGACCTGTGGGCAAGCCTCGTGGGAAAGCCTCGAGGGAAAGCCAGAGATCCCTTGATTCACGGGAAGGGAAGCCAGACACTGCTGCTACAGCTCGGGAGGAAAGCACACGTGCATGCCCCCACTCGAGACGAGGACTGACTCCCCTGGGGAGACTTCAGAATTATCCCAAGATCCATGTCAGCACTGCAGAGGAAACCTCTGGTTCCGGCACCGACTCCACACAAGGTCTTAGACCCCGGCATCGACGGGAGAGGAATCCCGAGAGGCCCCGAGCAACTCGCATGGGGACTGGCCTTTCCTGAGGCCCCCAGAGCGGGTGTTTGAGGTCCCCGTCGTAAGTCGAGAGCAACTGCCCTATCTCGAGAAAATCCAGGAGGTTCTCCCCTCCAGGCGAGATGAGGCCCATTTCTGCTGAGGCGTCTCGAGGCTAATCACACCTAATCTCTGGAACTTCCAAACGGTGCTTCACACCCTGGCTGCAACTCAAGAAGTTCCCCGACATACCGTCCGCACTCGAGAGGAAGCACGAGAGTCCCGCCCACATCCAGAGGTGCCCCGTTTCTGCCTACTAACTCGAGAGGAGGGATCCTTTCCCTGCGTGGTCGGGAAAGTTTTCCCGGCGTTCCCGTCGCATCTCAAGAGGAGGCGCTCTCCACAGGAAAGGCGAGAGGAACTCCAGATTCGTGCCACATTCCCAGAGTCCCCCAGATGTCTCAGTCCATTCCAGGGAAACCTGTTTTCCCTGCACTGCCTCAACTTTCAAGCCGAGGATCGACTCACACCACGGTGTCACGCGGGACAGCCCTGTGGGAAAGCCTCGTGGGAAAGCCTCGAGCGAAAGCGACAGATCCCTTGATCCACGAGAAGGGAAGCGTGACCCTCCTGCTACAGCTCGGGAGGAAAGCGAACGTGCATGCCCCCACTCCAGACGAGGACTGACGCCCCTGGGGAGACTCCAGAAGTCCCCGAAGATCCATGTCGGCACTGGAGAGGAAACCTCAGGTTCCGGTACCGACTCCACACAAGGTCTTAGGCCCTGGCATCAAAGGGAGAGGAAACCCAGAGGCCCCCGAGCAACTCGCATGGGGACAGGCCTTTCCTGAGGCCACCAGAGTGGGTCCCTGAGGTCCCTGTCATAAGTCGAGAGCACCTGCCGCAACTCGAGAAAATCCAGGAGGTTCTCCCCTCCTGGCGAGATAAGGCCCATTTCCGCTGAGGCGTCTAGAGGCTAATCACGTCTAACCTCTGGAACTTCCAAAGGGCCCTTCACACCCTTGCTGCAACTCAAGAAGTTCCCCGACATACCCGTCTCCACTCAAGAAGAAGCACGAGAGTCCCGGCCACATCCAGATGAGCCCTGTTTCTGTCTCCTAGCTCGAGAAGAGATATCCTTTCCCTGCGTCGTCGGGAAAGAATTCCCGGTGTCCGTCGTATCTCAAGAGGAGGCGCTGTCCACAGGAAAGGCGAGAGGAACTCCAGGGTCGTGCCACCATTCCTAGAGTCCCCCAGATATCTCAGTGCATTCCAGGGAAGCCTTTTTCCCCAGCACTGCGTCGTCTTTCAAACCGAGGATCAACTGACACCACGGTGGCACGTGGGACATCACTGTGGGAAAGCCTCGTGGGAAAACCTGGTGGGAAAGCGTCGTGGAAAGCCTCGAGGGAAAGCCACAGATCCCTTGATCCTCGTGAAGGGAAGCTCAACACTGCTGCTACAGCTCGGAGGAAAGTGCACGTGCATGCCCCCACTCGAGACGAGGACTGACTCCCCTGGGGAGACTCCAAAAGTGCCCCAAGATACATGTCAGCAATGGAGAGGAATCCTCAGGTTTTGGCACAGACTCCACACAAGGTCTTAGGTCCCGGCATCGACGGGAGAGGAATCCCGAGAGGCCATGAGCAACACGCATGGGGACTGGCCTTTCCTGAGGCCACCAGAGCGGGTCCCTGAGGTCCCTGTCGTAAGTCGAGAGCACCTGCCGCAACTCGAGAAAATCCAGGAGGTTCTCCTCTCCTGGCGAGATGAGGCCCATTTCCGCTGAGGCGTCTCGAGGCTAATCACATCTAACCTCTGGAACTTCCAAAGGGCCCTTCACACCCTTGCTGCAACTCAAGAATTTCCCAGACATACCCGTCTCCACTCGAGAGGAAGCACGAGAGTCCCGACCACATCCAGAGGAGCCCCGTTTCGGCCTCCTAGCTCGAGAGGAGGGATCCTTTCCGTGTGTTGTCGGGAAAGAATTCCCGGAAGTTCCCGTCGCATCTCAAGAGGAGGTGCTCTCCACAGGAAAGGCGAGAGGAACTCCAGGGTCGTGCCACCATTCCCAGAGTCCCCCAGATGTCTCAGTCCATTCTCGGGAAACCTTTTTCCCTGCACTGCCTCGACTTTCAAGCCGAGGATCGACTCACAGCACGGTGGAACGTGGGACAGCCCTGTGGGAAAGCCTCGTTGGAAAGCCTCGTGGGAAAGCCTGGAGTGATAACCACAGATCCCTTGATCCATGCGAAGGGAAGCGTGACACTGCTGCTACAGCTCGGGAGGAAAGCGCACGTACATGCCCCCACTCGAGCCGAGGTCTGACGCCCCTGGCGAGACTCCAGACGTCCCCGAAGATCCATGTCGGCACTGGAGAGGAATCCTCAGGTTCCGGCACTGACTCCACACAAGGTCTTAGGCCCCGGTATCGACGGGAGAGGAATCCCGAGAGGCCCCGAGCAACTCGCATGGGAACTGGCCTTTCCTGAGGCCACCAGAGCGGGTCCCTGAGGTCCCCGTCGTAAGACGAGATAACCTGCCGCAACTCGAGAAAATCCAGGAGGTTCTCCCCTCCAGGCGAGATGAGGCCCATTTCCGCTGAGGCGTACCGAGGCTAATCACATCTAAAATCTGGAATTTCTAAAGGGTCCTTCACACCCTTGCTGCAACTCAAGAAGTTCCCCGACATACCCGTCTCCACTCGAAAGGAAGCACGAGAGTCCCGCTCACATCCAGAAGAGCCCCGCTTCCGCCTCCTAGCTCGAGAGGAGGGACCCTTTCCCTGCGTGGTTGGGAAAGAATTCCTGGCGTTCCGTCGCATCTCAAGAGGAGGCGCTCTCCACAGGAAAGGCGAGAGGAACTGCAGGGTGGTTCCACCATATCCTGAGTCCCCAAGATATCTCAGTCCATTCCAGGGAAACCTGTTTTCCCTGCACTGCCTCGACTTTCAAGCCACGGATCGACTCACACCACGGTGGCACGTGGGACAGCCCTGTGGGAAGCCTCGTGGGAAAGCCTCGAGGGAAAGCCTCGTGGGAAAGCCTCGAGGGAAAGCCACAGTTGCTTTAATCAGCACGAAGGGAAGTGTGACACTGCTGCTACAGCTCGGGAGGAAAGCGCACGTGCATGCCCCCACTCGAGACGAGGACTGACTCCCCTGGGGAGACTCCAGAAGTACCCCAAGATCCACGTCAGCACTGGAGAGGAATCCTCACGGTTCCGGCACCGACTCCAAACAAGGTCTTAGGCCCCGGCATCGACGGGAGAGGAATCCCGAGGGCCCGAGTAACTAGCATGGGGACTGGCCTTTCCTGAGGCCATCAGAGCGGGTCCCTGGGGTCCCCGTCATAAGTCGAGAGCACCTGCCGCAACTCGAGAAAATCCAGGAGGTTCTCCCCTCCAGGCGAGATGAGGCCCATTTCCTCTGAGGCGTCCCGAGGCTAATCACACCTAATCTCTGGAACTTTCAAAACGGTCCTTCACATCCTTGCTGCAACTCAAGAAGTTCCCCGACATACCCGTCTCCACTCGAGAGGAAGCACGAGAGTCCCGCCCACATCCAGAGGAGCCCCGTTACCGCCACATAGCTCGAGAGGAGGGATCCTTTCCCTGCGTGGTCGGGAAAGAATTCTCCGGCATTCCCGTCTCATCTCAAGAGGGGGCGCTTTACACAGGAAAGCGTGAGGAACTCCAGGGTCGTTGCCACCATTCCCAGAGTACCCCCAGATGTCTCAGGTCCATTCCAGGGAAACCTGTTTTTCCCTGCACTGCCTCGACTTTCAAGCCGAGGATCGTACTCACACCGATGGTGGCACCGTGGGACAGCCCTGTGGAAAGACTCGTGGGAAAGTCTCATGGGAAAGCCTCGAAGGAAAGCCACAGATCCCTTGATCCACGGAAGGGGAAGCGATGACACTGCTGATACAGCTTCGGGAGGAAAGCGCACGTGCATGCCCCACTCGAGACGAGGACTGACTCCCCTGGGGAGACTCCAGAAGTACCCCAAGATCCATGTCAGCACTGGAGAGGAATCCTCAGGTTCCGGCACCGACTCCAACACAAGGTCTTAGGCCCGGGCATCGACGGAGAGGAATCCCGAGATGCCGCCGTGCAACTCGCATGGGACTGCCTTTCCTTTCCCTGAGCCACCATAGAGGGTACCTGGGGTCCCCGTCGTAAGTCGAGAGCACCTGCCGCAACTCGAGAAAATCCAGGAGGTTCTCCCTTCCAGGCGTGATGAGGCCTATTTCCGCTGAGGCGTCTCGAGGCTAATCACTACTAACCTATGGAATTTCCAAAGTGTCCTTCACACCATTGCTGCAACTCAAGAAGTTCCCCGACATACCCGTCTCCACTCGAGAGAAGCACGAGAGTCCCACTACATCCAGTGGAGCCTCGTTTCCGCCTCATGGCTCGAGAGAGCGATCCTTTCACTGCGTGGTCGGAAGAATCCCGGCATTCCCTCGCATCTCAAGAGGAGCGCTCTCACAGGAAAGGGAGAGGAACTCCAGGGTCGTGCCACCTTTCCAGATCCCCCAGATGTCTCAGTCCATTCCACGGAAGCCTGTTTTCCCAGCACTGCCTCAACATTCAAGACGAGGATTGACTGACACCACGGTGGCACGTGGACATCACTGTGGAAAGCGTCGTGAGAAAGCCTCGTGGGAAAGCGTCGTGGAAAGCCTTTCGAGAAAGCCACTGATCCTAGGATACACGGAAGGGAAGCGTGAAACTGCTGCTACAGCTCGGGAGGAAAGCGCACGTGCATGCCCCCACTCGAGACGAGGACTGACTCCCCTGGGAGAATCCAGAAGTACCCAAGATCCATGTCAGAACTGGAGAGGAATTCTCAGTTTCGACACCGACTCCAAACAACGTCTTAGGCACCGGGCATCGACTGGGAGATGGTGTCCCGAGATTGCCGCCGGTGCCAACTCGCTGATGGGGCTGGCCTTTCTGAGGCCACCAGAGAGGGTACCTGAGCCCCGTCGTAAAGATCTACGCAGCACCTGCCGCCAACTCTAGAAGAATCCAGGAGGTTCTCACTTCCAGGGCGCTGAATGAAGGCCTTTTTCCGGCTGAGGGTCTCGGAGGCTAATCACACCTACCGTATGGAACTTCCAAAGGGTCCTGTCACAGCCCTTGCTGCAACTCAGAAGTTCCCCGAAGCATACCTGTTCGCCACTCGAGAGGGAAGCGACCGAGAGTCCCCACCACATCCAGAGAGAGCCCCGTTCCGCTCGATCGTTGCGAAGGAGGGATCCTTTCACTTCGTGTCGGGAAAGAATTCCCGGCATTCCCCTTCGCATCTCAAGAGGAGGCGGCTCTCCAACAGGAAAGCGCGGAAAGGAACTCCAGAGGTCGTGCAACAATTTCCAGTCCCCCAGATGTCTCGAGTCCATGTCCAGGGAAACCTGTTTTTCCCTGCACCGCCTCGACTGTCAACCGAGGATCAACTTCACACGACGCGGTGGACCGGGGTCAGCCCTGTGGGAAAGCCTCTTGGGAAAGCCTGGTGGGAAGCCTCGAGGGAAGCACAGATCCCTCTGAGCCGCGAAGGGAAGCGCTGACACTGCTTTGCTACAGCTCGGTGGAGGAAAGCGGCCACGTGCATGCCTCCCTCGAACCGAGCCTGACTCCCCTCGGGAGACTCCAGAAGCGCACCCCAGATCATTGTCAGCACTGGAGCGGGAATCCTAAGTTTCCGGCGACCGAGGACCTGCCACGACAAGGTCTTGGGCGCCCCGGGGGCACGACGTGAGGGGGAATCCCGAGAGTGGCCCGAGCAACTCGATGCGGGACCTGGCTTTCTGAGGACACCAGAGCGGAGTTCCTTCGACGGGGCCGTCGTAAAAGGGAGCACCGTTGGCCGCAGACTCGGAGGAAAATCCAGCGAGGTTCTCCCCCACTGGCGAGATAAGGGGCCCATTTCCGCTGAGGCGTCTAGAGGCTCCGTCAATACGTCCTAACCTCTGCGAAACTTCAAGGGCCCTTCACACCCTCATGCTGCAACTCAAGAGAGTTCTCCGGACATACCCCGCTCTTCACTCAAGAAGAACGCACGGAGCAGTCTCCGCCACTCAGATGAGCCCTGTTTCTGTCTCCTAGCTCAAAGAGTATCCTTTTCCCTGCTCGGTGGTCCGGTGGAAGAATCCAGCTGTCCGTCGTATCTCAGAGGAGGGCGCTCCTCCACAGGAAAGGCGAGAGAACTGTCCAGGGTCGTGCCACCATTCCTAGAGTCCCCCAGATATCTCAGTGCATTCCAGCGGAAGCCTTTTTCCCAGCAATGTTCGTGCGTCGTTTCAACAGACCAGAGGACTCGACTGGACAGCCACCTGGGTGCACGCTGGGACATCACTGTGGAAAGCCTCGTCGGGAAAACCCTGTGGCGAAAGCCCGTCGGTGGAAAGCCTCCGAGGGCAAAGCCACCCACGATACCCTTGATCCTCGCGCAAGGGAAGCTCAACCTGCCTGGCTAGAGCTGGGGGGAAAGCGCACGCTGCATGCCCGCACTCGAGACGTGTGCATGGACTGACTCCCCTGCGGGAGACTTTCAGAAGTACCCCCAAGATCCATTCGCCAGCCCTGTCTAGAGAGGACATCCTCAGGTCCGGGCACCGACTCCAAACAAGTCTTAGGCTCGCCGGGCATCGATGGCGAGAGGGTATTCCCGAGATGCCGCCGTGCCAGACTGCCATGGCCGGACTTGGCCTTCCTTTCTCGAGGCCAACCAGATAGAGGGCTACCTGAGTCGGTCCCCGTCGTAAGTCTTAGTAGGCACCTGCCGCAACTCTCTAGAAAATTCCAGGAGTTACTCACTTCCAGGCGTGATGATGCCGTTTTCCGACTCGAAGGGCGTCATCCTGAGGCTAATCACACCTAAACCTATGGAACCTTCGCAAAGGGTTCCTTTCACCACCCTGTGCTGCCAAACTCAAGAGTTCCCCGACATACCTGTCTCCCCTCGTTAGAGGAAGCACTGAGAGAGTCCCACCACATCAGAGGAGCCCGTCTTCCGCTTCGATGGCTGCGAGAGAGGGATCCTTTCACTTTCGTGTCCGGGAAAGATTCCCGCATTCCCCGCGCATTCTCAAGAGGGAGGGCGCTCTCCAACAGGAAAAGGCGAGAGGGAAACTCCAGGGTCGTGCCAACATTACCAGCAGTCCCCAGAGTCTGTCGCATTCCAGGGAAACCTGTTTTCCGCTGCACTGCCTCGACTTGCAGCGAGGGATCAACTCACATACGACCGTGACACCGTGCGGTCAGCCTGTGCGGAAAAGCCTCGTGGGAAAGCTCTGTCGGAAAGCCACACCGCACAAGACCGAACAGACAACCGTATGCCACCTTTGATCCCCGCACGACGAAGGGAAGCGTGACACTGCTGCTATCAGCTCGGAGGAAATGCGTTGAGTAGAGAGGTAGCGGAGCAGCTACTCGTGTACAGGTGGCTCCAGTCTGTTCTCGCTCTGAGCCTCGAATGTGGGTTGGACTCCCCTGGGAGACTTCCAGGAAGGAACCCCGAACGATCCATGTCAAAGCACTGGAGGGAATCCTAAGTTCCACAGCAGCCGATCCACAACAAGGTCTTTAGGCCCCGCATCGGAGTGAGGGATCTGCCGAGAGGCCC
>NW_017213318.1:0-15735 GCF_001704415.2 Capra hircus | reverse complement strand
AAAGCGAAGGGAAGCGTGACATTGCTGCTACAGCTCGAGAGGAAAGCGCACGTGCAGGCCCCACTCGAGACGAGGACTGACTCCCTTGGGGAGACTCAGAAGTACCCCAAGATCCATGTTAGCGCTGGAGAGGAATTCTCACGTTCCGGCACCGACGCCACACAAGGTCTTAAGCCAGCGTGACACTGCAGCTACTGCTCGGGAGGAAGGGGCACGTGCATGCCCCCACTCGAGACGAGGACTGACTCTCCTGGGGAGACTCCAAAAGTAGCCCAAGATCCATGTCAGCACTCGAGAGGAATCCTCAGGTTTCGGCACCGAGTCCAACAAGATCTTAGGCCCGGCATCGACGGGAGAGGAATCCTGAGGGGCCCCGAGGAACTCGCATGGGGTCTGGCCTTTCCTGAGGCTACAAGAGCGGGTCCCTGAGGTCCCCGTCGTAAGTCGAGAGCACCTGCCGCATCTCGAGAAAATCCAGGAGGTTCTGCCCTCCAGGCGAGATGAGGCCCATTTCCGCTGAGGCGTCTCGAGGCTAATCACACCTAACCTCTGGAACTTCCAAAGGGTCCTTCACACCCTTGCTGCAACTCAAGAAGTTCCCCGACATACCCGTCTCCACTCGAGAGGAAGCACGAGAGTCCCGCCCACATCCAGAGGAGCCCCGTTTCCGCCTCCTAGCTCGAGAGGAGGGATCCTTTCCTGCGTGGTCGGGAAAGAATTCCCGGCGTTCCCGTCGCATCTCAAGAGGAGACGCTCTCCACAGGAAAGGCGAGAGGAACTCCAGGGTCGTGCCACCATTCCCAGAGTCCCCCAGATGTCTCAGTCCATTCCAGGGAAACCTGTTTTCCCTGCACTGCCTCCACTTTCAAGCCGAGGATCGACTCACACCACGGTGGCACGTGGGACAGCACTGTGGGAAAACTTCCTGGGAAAGCCTCCTGGGAAAGCCTCAAGGGAAAGCCACAGATCCCTTGATCCACGAGAAGGGAAGCGTGACACTGCTGCTACAGCTCGGGAGGAAAGCGCACGAGCATGCCCCCACTCGAGACGAGGATTGACTCCCCAGGGGAGACTCCAGAAGTACCCCAAGATACACGTCAGCACTGGAGAGGAATCCTCAGGTTCCGGCACCAACTCCACACTAGGTCTTAGGCACCAGCATCGACGGGAGAGGAATCCCGAGAGGCCCCAGAGCAACTTGCATGGGGACGGGACTTTCCTGATGCCACCATGGCGGGTCCCTGAGGTCCCCGTCGTAAGTCGAGAGCACCAGCTGCAACTCGAAAAAAATCCAGGAGGTTCTCCCCTCCAAGCGAGATCAGGCCCATTTCCGCTGAGGCGTCTCGAGGCTAATCACATCTAACCTCTGGAACTCCCAAAGGTTCTTCACACCCTTGCTGCAACTCAAGAAGTTCCCGGACATACCCGTCTCCACTCGAGAGGAAACTCGAGAGTTCTGCCCAAATCCAGAGGAGCCCCGTTTCCGCCTCCTAGCTCGAGAGGAGGGATCCTTTCCCTGCGTGGTCGGGAAAGAATTCCCGGCTTTCCCGTCGCCTCTCCAGAGGAGGCGCTCTCGATAGGAAAGGCGAGAGGAACTCCAGGGTCGTGCCACCATTCCCAGAGTCCCCCAGATGTCTCAGTTCATTCCAGGGAAACCTGTTTTCCCTGCACTGCCTCGACTTTCAAGCCGAGGATCGACTCACACCACGGTGGCACGTAGGACAGCCCTGTGGGAGAGCCACGTGGGAAAGCCACAGATCCCTTGACCCAAGCGAAGGGAAGCGTGACACTGCTGCTACAGCTCGAGAGGAAAGCGCACGTGCAGGCCGCCACTCGAGACGAGGACTGACTCCCCTGGGGAGACTCAGAAGTACCCCAAGATCCATGTCAGCACCGGAGAGGAATACTCAGGTTCCGGCACCGACGCACACAAGGTCTTAAGCCAGCGTAACACTGCTGCTACAGCTCGAGAGGAAAGCGCACGTGCAGGCCCCCACTCGAGACGAGGACTGACTCCCCTGGGGAGACTCAGACGTACCCAAGATTCATGTCAGCACTGCAAAGGAATCCTCAGTTTCCGGCACCGACTCCACACAAGGTCTTAGCCCCGACTTCGACGGGAGAGGAATCCCGAGAGGCCCCCGAGCAACTCGCCTGGGGACTGGCCTTTCCTGATGCCACCAGAGCGGGTCCCTGAGGTCCCCGTCGAAAAGTCGAGAGCACCTGCCGCAACTCGTGAAAATCCAGGAGGTTCTCCCCTCCAGGTGAGATGAGGCCCATTTTTTGCTGAGGCGTCTCGAGGATAGTCACACCTAACCTCTGGAACTTCCAAAGGGTCCTTCAAACCATTGCTGTAACTCAAGAAGTTCCCCAACATACCCGTCTCCACTCGAGAGGAAGCAGGAGAGTCCCGCCCACATCCAGAGGAGCCCCGTTTCCGCTCATAGCTCAAGAGAAGGGATCCTTTCCCTGCGTGGTCGGGAAAGAATTCCCGGCGTTCCCGTCGCATCTCAAGAGGAGGCGCTCTCCACAGGAAAGGCGAGAGGAACTCCAGGGTCTTGCCACTAGCCCAGAGTCCACCAGATGTCTCAGTACATTCCAGGGAAACCTGTTTTCCCTGCACTGCTTCGACTTTCAAGCGAGGATCGACTCACACCACGGTGGCACGTGGGACAGCCCTGTGGGAAAGCCTCGTGGGAAAGCCTCGTGGGAAAGCCACGAGGGAAAGCCACAGATCCCTTGATCACAGCGAACGGAAGCGCGACACTGCTGCAACAGCTCGGGAGGATAGCGCACGTGCATGCCCCCACTCGAGACGAGGACTGACTCCCCTGGAGAGACTCCAGAAGTACCCCAAGATCCATGTCAGCACTGGAGAGGAATGCTCAGGTTCCGGCACCGACTCCACACAAGGTCTTACACCCCGGCATCGACGGGAGGGGAATGCCGAGAGGCCCGAGAGCAACTTCCCATGGGGACTCGCCTTTCCTGTAGCCACCAGAGCGGGTCCCTGAGGTCCCCGTCGTAAGTCGAGAGCACCTGCCGCAACTCGAGAAAATCCAGGAGGTTCTCCCCTCCAGGCGAGATGAGGCCCATTTCCGCTGAGGCGTCTTGAGGCTAATCAAATCTAACATCTGGAACGTCCAAAGGGTCCTTCACGCCCTTTCTGCAACTCAAGAAGTTCCCCGACATACCCGTCTGCACTCGAGAGGAAGCACGAAAGTCCCGCCCACATCCAGGGGAGCCCCGTTTCCGCCTCCTAGCTCGAGAGGAGGGATCCTTTCCCTGCGTGGTGGGGAAAGAATTCCCCGCGTTCCCGTCGCTTCTCAAGAGGAGGCGCTCTCCACAGGAAAAGGCGAGAGGAACTCCAGGGTCGTGCCACCATTCCCAGAGTCCCCCAGATGTCTCAGTCCATTCCAGGGAAACCTGTTTTCCCTGCACTGCCTCGACTTTCAAGCCGAGGATCGACTCACACCAAGGTGGCACGTGGGACAGCCCTGTGGAAAAAGCCTCGTGGGAAAGCCTCGTGGGAAAGCCTCGAGGGAAAGCCACAGATCACTTGATCTAAGCGAAGGGAAGCGTGACATTGCTGCTACAGCTCGAGAGGAAAGCGCACGTGCAGGCCCCCACTCGAGACGAGGACTGACTCCCTTGGGAGACTCAGAAGTACCCCAAGATCCATGTTAGCGCTGGAGAGGAATTCTCTCGTTCCGGGCAACGACGCCACACAAGGTCTTAAGCCAGCGTGACACTGCAGCTACTGCTCGGGAGGAAGGGGCACGTGCATGCCCGCACTCGAGACGAGGACTGACTCTCCTGGGGAGACTCCAAAAGTAGCCCCAAGATCCATGTCAGCACTCGAGAGGAATCCTCAGTTTCGGGCACCGTCTCCACACAAGGTCTTAGGTCCCGGCATCGACGGGAGAGGTATCCTGAGAGGCCCCGAGCAACTCGCAAGTGGCTGGCCTTTCCTGAGGCCACCAGAGCGGGTCCCTGAGGTCCCCGTTGTAAGTCGAGAGCACCTGCCGCATCTCGAGAAAATCCAGGAGGTTCTCCCCTCCAGGCGAGATGATGCCCATTTCCTCTGAGGCTTCTCGAGTATAATCACACCTAACCTCTGGAACTTACAAAGGGTCCTTCAAACCCTTGCTGCAACTCAAGAAGTTCCCCGACATACCCGTCTCCACCCGAGAGGAAGCACGAGAGTTCCGCCCCAGTTCCAGAGGAGCCCCGTTGCCGCCTCCTAGCTCGAGAGGAGGGATCCTTTCCCTGCGTGGTGGGGAAAGAATTCCCAGTGTTCCCGTCCCATCTCAAGAGGAGGCGCTCTCCACAGGAAAGGCCAGAGGAACTCCGAGGGTCGTGCCACCATTCCCAGAGTCCCCCAGATGTCTCAGTCCATTCCAGGGAAACCTGTTTTCCCTGCACTGCCTGGACTTTCAAGCCGAGGATCGACTCACACCACGGTGGCACGTGGGACAGCCCTTCGGGAAAACTTCGTGGGAAAGCCTCCTGGGAAGGCCTCATGGGAAAGTCTCGAGGGAAAGCCACAGATCCCTTGATCCACCGGAAGGGAAGCGTGACACTGCTGCTACAGCTCGGGAGGAAACCGCACGTGCATTCTCCAACTCGAGACGAGGACTGACTCCCCTGGGGAGACTCCAGAAGTACCCCAAGATCCATGTCAGAACTGGAGAGGAATCCTCAGGTTCCGGTACCGACTCCACACAAGGTCTTAGGCCTCGGCATCAACGAGAGAGGAATCCCGAGAGGCCTCCGAGCAACTCGCATGGGGAGTGGCCTTTCCTAAGGCCACCAGAGCGGGTCTCTGAGGTCCCCGTCGTTAGTCAAGAGCTCCTGCCGCAACTCGAGAAATTCCAGGAGGTTCTCCCCTCCAGTCGAGATGAGGCCCATTTACTCTGAGGCGTCTCGAGGCTATTCACACCTAACATCTGGAATTTCCAAAGGGTCCTTCAAACCCTTGCTGCAACTCAAGAAGTTCCCCGACGTACCCGGCTCCACTCCAGAGGAAGCACGAGAGTCCCGCCCACATCCAGAGGAGCCCCGTTTCCGCCTCCTAGCTCGAGAGGAGGGATCCTTTCCCTGCGTGCTTGGGAAAGAATTCCGGCGTTTCCGTCGCATCTCAAGAGGAGGCGCTCTCCACAGGAAAGGCGAGAGGAACTCCAGGGTCGTGCCACATTCCCAGAGTCCCCCAGAAGTCTCAGTCCATTCCAGGGAAAACTGTTTTCCCTGCACTGCCTCGAATTTCAAGCCGAGGATCGACTCACACCACGGTGGCACGTGGGACAGCCCTGTGGAAAGCCTCGTGGGAAAGCCTCGTGGGAAAGCCTCGTGGGAAAGCCTCGAGGGAAAGCCACAGATCCCTTGATCCACGCGAAGGGAAGCGCGACACTGCTGCTGCAGTTCGGGAGGAAAGCGCACGTGCATGCCCCCACTCGAGACGAATACTGACTCCCCTGGGGAGACTCCAGAAGTACCCCAAGATCCATGTCAGCACTGGAGAGGATTCCCCATGTTCCGGCACTGAATCCACACTAGGTCTTAGGCCCCAGCATCGACGGGAGAGGAATTCCGAGAGGCCCCCGATCAACTCACATGGGGACTGGCCTTTCCTCAGGCCACCAGAGCGGGTCCCTGAGGTCCCCTTCGTAAGTCTAGAGCTCCTGCCGCAACTCGAGAAAATCCAGAAGGTTCTCCTCTCCAGGCGAGATGAGGCCCATTCTGCAGAGGCGTCTCGAGGCTAATCACATCTAACATCTGGAACTTCCAATGGGTCCTTCACACCCTTGCTGCAACTCAATAAGTTCCCCGCATACCCGTCTCCACTTGAGAGGAAGCACGAGAGTCCCGCCCACATCCAGAGGAGCCCCGTTTCCGTCTCCTAGTTCGAGAGGAGGGATCCTTTCCCTGCGTGGTCAGGAAAGAATTCCCGGCATTCCCGTCGCATCTCAAGAGGAGGCGCTCTCCCAGGAAAGGCGAGAGGAACTCCAGGGTCGTGCCACCATTCCGAGAGTCAACCAGATGTCTCCGTCCATTCCAGGGAAACCTGTTTTCCCTGCACTGCCTCAACTTTCAAGCCGAGGATCGACTCACACCACGTTGGCACGTGGGACAGCCCTGTGGTAAAGCATCGTGGGAAAGCCTGGTGGCAAAGCCTAGAGGGAAAGACACAGAACCCTTGATCCACGTGAAGGGAAGCGCGACACTGCTGCTACAGCTCGGAAGGAAAGCGCAGGTTCATGCCCCCACTCGAGCCGAGGACTGACTCCCCTGCGGAGACTCCAGAAGTACCCCAAGATCCATGTCAGCACTGGAGAGGAATCCTCAGATTCCAGCACCGACTCCACACAAGGTCTTAGGCCACGGCATCGACGGGAGAGGTATCCCGAGAAGCCCCCGAGCAACTCGCATGGGGACTGGCCTTTCCTGAGGCCACCAGAGCGGGTCCCTGTGGTCCCAGTCGTAATTCGAGAGCACCTGCCGCAACTCGCAAAAATCCAGGAGGTTCTCCCCTCCAGGCGAGATAAGGCCCATTTCAGCTGAGGGGAATCGAGGCTAATCACACCTAACCTCTGGAACTTCCAAAGGGTCCTTCACACCCTTGCTGCAACTCAAGAAGTTCCCCGACATACCCGTCTCCACTCGGGAGGAGGCACGCGAGGTCCGGCCACATGCAGAGGAGCCCCGTTTCCGCCTCCTAGCTCGAGAGGTGGGAACCTTTCCCTGCGTGTTCGGGAAAGAATTCCCAGCATTCCCGTCGCATCTCAAGAGGAGGCACTCTCCACAGGAAAGGCCAGAGGAACTCCAGGGTCGTGCCACCATTCCCAGAGTCCCCCAGATGTCTCAGTCCATTCCTTAGAAAACTGTTTTCCCTGCACTGTGTCGACTTTCAAGCAGAGTATAGACTCACACCACTGTGGCACGTGGGACAGCCCTGTGGGAAAGCCTCGTGGGAAATCCTCGTGTAAAAGCCTCGAGGGAAAGCCACAGATCCCTTGATCCACGCGGATGGAAGCGTGGCACTGCTGCTACAGCTCGTGAGGAAAGCGCACATGCATGCCCCCACTCGAGACGAGGACTGACACCCTGGGGAGACTCAGAAGTACCCCAAGATCCAAGTCAACACTGGAGAGGAATTCTCAGGTTCCAGCACCGACTCCACACAAGGTCTTAGGCCCAGGCATCGACGGGAGAGGAATCCCGAGAGCCCTCCGAGCAACTGGCATGGGGAGTGGCCTTTCCTGAGGCCACCAGAGCGGGTCCCTGAGGTCCCTGTCGTAAGTCGAGGGCACCTGCCGCAACTCGAGAAAATCCAGGAGGTTCTCCCCTCCAGGCGAGATGAGGCCTATTTCCGCTGAGGCTTCTTGAGGCTAATCACATCTAAACTCTGGAACTTCCAAAGGGTCCTTCACACCCTTGCTGCAACTCAAGAAGTTCCCCGACATAGCCGTCTACACTAGAGAGGAAACACGAGAGATCTGCCCACATCCAGAGGAGCCCCGTTTCTGCCTCCTAGCTCGAGAGGAGGGATCCTTTCCCTGCGTGGTCGGGAAAGAATTCCCGGAGTTCAGTCGCATCTCAAGAGGAGGCGCTCTCCACAGGAAAGGCGAGAAGAACTCAAGGGTCGTGCCACCATTCCCAGAGTACCCCAGATGTCTCCGTCCATTCCAGGGAAACCTCTTTTCCCTGCACTGCCTAGACTTTCAAGCCGAGGATCGACTCACACCACGGTGGCACCTGGGATATCCCTGTGGGAAAGCCTCGTGGGAAAGCCTCATGGGAAAGCCTCAAGGGTAAGACATAGATCCCTTGATCCACAGGAAGGGAAGGGTGACACTGCTGCTACAGCTCGGGAGGAAAGCGAACGTGCATGCCCCCACTCGAGACGAGGTCCGACTTCCCTGGGGAGTCTCCAGAAGTACCCCAAGATCCATGTAGGCACTGAAGAGGAATGCTCAGGTTACGGCACCGACTCCACACAAGATCTTAGGCCCCGGCATCGACAGGAGTGGAATCCCGAGAGGCGCCCGAGCAACACGCATGGGGACTGGCCTTTCCTGAGGCCACTAGAGCGGGTCCCTGAGGTCCCCGTCGTAAGTCGAGAGCACCTGCATCAACTTGAGAAAATCCAGGAGGTTCTCCCCTCCAGGCGAGATGAGGCCCATTTCCGCTGAGGCGTATCGAGGCTTATCACATCTAACATCTGGAACTTCCAAGGGTCCTTCACACCCTTGCTGCAACTTAAGAAGTTCCCCAACATACCCGTCTCCACTCGAGAGGAAGCACCAGAGTTCTACCCACATCCAGAGGAGCCCGGTATCCGCCTCCTAGCTCGAGAGGAGGGATCCTTTCCTGCGTGATCGGGAAAGATTCGCGGCCTTCCTGTCGCATATCAAGAGGAGGCGCTCAACACAGGAAAGGCGAGAGGAACTCCAGGGTCGTTCCACCATTCACAGAGTCCCCCAGATGTCTCAGTCCATTCCAGGGAAACGTGTTTTCCCTGCACTGCCTCAACTTTGAAGCCGAGGACCGACTCACACCACGGTGGCACTTGGGACAGCCCTGTGGGAAAGCCACGTGGGAAAGGCTCGTGGGAAAACCTCGAGGGAAAGCCACAGATCCCTTGATCCAAGCGAAGGGAAGCGTGACACTGCTGCTACAGCTCGAGAGGAAAGCGCACGTGCAGGCCCACACTCGAGACGAGGACTGACTCCCCTGGGGAGACTCAGAAGTACCCCAAAATCCATGTCACCACTGGAGAGGAATCCTCAGGTTCCATCACCCACTCCACACAAGATCTGAGGCCCCGGCATCGAAGGGAGAGGAATCCCGAGAGGCCCCCGAGCAACTCGCATGGGGACTGGCCTTTCCTGAGGCCACCAGAGCGGGTCCCTGAGGTCCCCGTCGTAAGTCGAGAGCACCTGTCGCAACTCGAGAAAATTCAGGAGGTTCTCCCCTCCAGGAGAGATGAGGCCCATTTCCTCTGAGGCGTCTCGAGGCTAATCACACCTAACCTCTGGAACTTCCAAAGGGTCCTTCACACCCTTGCTGCAACTCAAGAAGTTCCCCGACATACCCGTCTCCACTCGAGAGGAAACACGAGAGTCCCGCCCACATCCAGAGGAGCCCGTTTCCGCCTCCTAGCTCGGGAGGAGGGATCCTTTCCCTGCGTGGTCGGGAAGAATTCCCGGCGTTCCCGTAGCATCTCAAGAGGAGGCGCTCTCCACAGGAAAGTCGAGAGGAACTCCAGGGTCGTTCCACCATTCCCTGAGCCCCCCAGATGTCTCAATCCATTCCAGGGAAACCTGTTTTCCCTGCACTGCCTCGACTTTCAAGCCGAGGATTGAATCACACCACGGTGGCAGGTGGGACAGCCCTGTGGGAAAGCCTCGTGGGAAAGCCTCGTGCGAAAGCCTCGTGGGAAAGCCTCTAGGGAAAGCCACAGATCCCTTGATCCTCGCAAAGGGAAGCGTGACTCTGCTGATACAGCTCGGGAGGGAAGCGCACGTGCATGCCCAGACTCGATAGGAGGACTGACTCCCCTGTGGAGACTCCAGAAGTACCCGAAGATCCATGTCAGCACTGGGGAGGAATCCTCAGGATTCCGGCAACGACTACCACAGAAGGTCTTAGGCCCCGACATCGACGGGAAAGGAATCCCGAGAGGCCCACGAGCAACTCCCATGGGGATAGGCCTTTCCTGAGGCCACCAGAGCGGTTCCCTGAGGTCCCCATTATAAGTCGAGAGCACCTGCCGCAACTCGAGAAAATCCAGGAGGTTCTCCCCTCCAGGCGAGATGAAGCCCATTTCCACTGAGGCGTCTCGAGGCTATCACACGTAACCTCAGGAACTTCCAAAGGGTCCTTCACACCCTTGCTGCAACTGAAGAAGTTCCCCGACATACCCGTCTCCACTCGAGAGGAAGCACGAGAGTTCTGCCCACATCCAGAGGAGCCCCGTGTCCGCCTCCTAGCTCGAGTGGAGGGATCCTTTCCCTGCGTTTTCGGGACAGAATTCCTGGCATTCCCGTCGCATCTCAAGAGGAGGCGCTCTCCAGAGGAAAGGCGAGAGGAACTCCAGGGTCGTGCCACCATTCCCAGAGTCCCCCAGATGTCTCAGTCCATTCCAGGGAAACCTGTTTTCCCTGCACTGCCTCCACTTTCAAGCCGAGGATCGACTCACACCACGGTGGCACGTGGGACAGCCCTGTGGGAAAGCCTCGTGGGAAAGCCTCGAGGGAAAGCCTCGAGGGAAAGCCACAGATCACTTGATCCACGCAAAGGGAAGCGGGACACTGCTGCTACAGCTCGGAGGAAAGCGCACGTGCATGCCCCCACTCGAGACGAGGACTGACTCCCCTGGGGAGACTCCAGAAGAACCCCAAGATCCATGTCAACACTGGAGAGGAATCCTCAGGTTCCGGCACTGACTCCACATAAAATCTTTAGGCCCCGGCATCGACGTGAGAGGAATCCCGAGAGGACGCAGAGCAACTCGCATGGGGTCTGGTCTTTCCTGAGGCCACCACAGCGGGTCCCTGAGGTCCCCGTAGCAAGTCGAGAGCACTTGCCGCAACTCGAGAAAATCTAGGAGGTTCGGCTCTCCACGCGAGATGAGGCCCATTTCCGCTGAGGCGTCTCGAGGCTAATCACATCTAACATCTGGAACTTCCAAAGGGTCCTTCACACCCTTGCTTCAACTCAAGAAGTTCCCCGACATACCCGTCTCCACTCGAAAGGAAGCACAAGAGTCCCGCCCACATCCAGAGGAAGCCCCGTTTCCGCCTCCTAGTTCGAGAGGAGGGATCCTTTCCTTGCGTGGTCGGCGAAAGAATTCCCCGCGTTCCCGTCGCATCTGAAGAGGAGGCGCTCTCCACAGGAAAGGCGAGAGGAACTCCAGGGTCGTGCCATCATTCCCTGAGTCCCCCAGATGTCTCAGTCCATTCCAGGGAAAGCTGTTTTCCCTGCACATGCCTCGACTTTCAAGCCAAGGATCGACTCACACCACGGTGGCACGTGGGACAGCCGTGTGGGAAAACTTCGTATGAAAGCCTCCTGGGAAAGCCTCAAGGGAAAGCCACAGATCCCTTGATCCACGCGAAGGGAAGCGTGACACTGCTGCTACAGCTCGGGAGAAAAGCGCACGTGCATGGCCCAACTCGAGATGAGGACTGACTCCCCTGGGGAGACTGCAGAAGTACCCCAAGATCCATGTCAGCACTGGAAAGGAATCCTCAGATTCCGGCACCGACTCCACACAAGGTCTTAGGCCCCGGCATCGACAGGAGACGAATCCCGAGAAGGCCCCGAGCAACTCGCATGGGGACTGGCCTTTCCTGAGGCCACCAGAGCGGGTCCCTGAGGTCCCCGTCGCAAGTCCAGAGCACCTGCCGAATCGAGAAAATCCAGGAGTTCTCCCCTCCAGGCGAGATGAAGCCCATTTCCGCTGAGGCGTCTCGAGGCTAATCACGTCTAACATTTGGAACTTCCAAAGTGTCCTTCACACCCTTGCTGCAACTCAAGAAGTTTCCCGACATACCCGTCTCCACTCGAGAGGAAGCACGCGAGTCCCGCCCACATCCAGAGGAGCCCCGCTTCCGCCTCCTAGCTCGAGAGGAGGGATCCTTTCCCTGCGTGGTCGGGAAAGAATTCCCGGAATTCCCGTCGCATCACAAGAGGAGGCGCTCTCCACAGGAAAGGCGAGAGGAACTCCAGGGTCGTGTCACCATTCCCAGAGTCCCCCAGATGTCTTAGTCCATTCCAGGGAAACCTGTTTTCCCTGCACTCCCTTGACTTTCAAGCCGAGGTTCGACTCACACCACGGTGGCACGTGGTACAGTGCTGTGGGAAAGCCTCGTGGGAAAGCCTCGTGGGAAAGACTCGAAGGAAAGCCACAGATCCCTTGATCCACGCGAAGGGAAGCGTGATACTTCTGCTACAGCTAGAGAGGAAAGCGCACGTGCAGGCCCCCACTCGAGACAAGGACTGACTTTCGTGGGAAGACTCCAGAAGAACCCCAAGATCCATGTCAGCAATGGATAGGAATCCTCAGGTTACGGCACTAACTCCACACAAGGTCTTAAGCCCCGGCATCGACGGGAGAGGAATCCCGAGAGGCCCCGAGCAACTCGCATGGGGACTGACCTTTCCTAGAGGCCACCAGAGCGGGTCCCTGAGGTCCCCGTCGTAAGTGCGAGAGCACCTGCCGCAACTCGAGAAAATCCACGAGGTTCTCCCCTCCAGGAGAGATGAGGCCCATTTCCGCTTAGGCGTCTCGAGGCTAATCACATCTGACATCTGGAACTTCCAAAGGGTCCTTCACACCCTTGCTGCAACTCAAGAAGTTCCCCGACATACCCGTCTCCACTCGAGAGGAAGCACGAGAGTCCCGCCCACATCCAGAGGAGCCCCGTTTCCGCCTCCTAGCTCGAGAGGAGGGATCCTTTCCCTGCGTGGTCGGGAAAGGATTCCCGACGTTTCCCGTCGCATCTCAAGAGGAGGCGCTCTCCACAGGAAAGGCGAGAGGAAATCCAGGGTCGTGCCACCATTTCCAGAGTTCCCGAGATGTCTCAGTCCATTCCTGTGAAACTTGTTTTCCCTACACTGCCTCCACTTTCAAGCCGAGGTTCGACTCACACCACGGTGGCACGTGGGACAGCCCTGTGGGAAAGCCTCGTGGGAAAGCCTCGAGGAAAAGCCACAGATCCCTTGATCGATGCGAAGGGAAGCGTGACACTGCTGCTACAGCTCGCCAGGAAGCCACACGTGCATGCCCCCACTCGAGACGAGTTCTGACTCCCCTGGGGAGACTCCAGAAGAACCCCAATATCCATGTCAGCACTGGAGAGGAATCCTCAGGTTCCAGCACCGACTCCACGCAAGGTCTTAGGCCCCGGCATCGACGGGAGAGGATTCCCGTGAGGCCCCCGAGCAACTCACATGGGGACTGGCCTTTCCTGAGGCCACCAGAGAGGGTCCCTGAGGTCCCCGTCGTAAGTCGAGAGCACCTGTCGCAACTCGAGAAAATCCAGGAGGTTCTCCCCTCCAGGCGAGATGAGGCCCATTTCCGCTGAGGCGTCTCGAGGCTAATCACACCTACCCTCTGGAACTTCCAAAGGGTCCTTCACACCCGTGCTGCAACTCAAGAAGTTCCCCGACATACCCGTCTCCACTCGAGAGGAAGCACGAGATTTCCGACCACATTCAGAGGAGTCCCGTTTCCGCCTCCTATCTCGAGAGGAGGGATCCTTTCCCTAGCGTGTTCGGTAAAGAATTCTCGGCGTTCCCGTCGCATCTCAAGAGCAGGCGCTCTCCACAGGAAAGGCGAGGGAACACCAGGGTCGTGCCACCATTCTCAGAGTCCCCCAGATGTCTCAGTCCATTCCAGAGAAACCTGTTTTCCCTGCACTGCCTTAAATTTCAAGTCGAGGATCGACTCACAACACGGTGTCCCGTGGGACAGCCCTGTGGGAAAGCCTCGTGGGAAAAGCCTAGTGTGGAAAGCCTCGAGGGAAAGCCACAGATCCCTTGATCCACCCGAAGGGAAGCGCGACACTGCTGCTACAGCTCCGGAGGAAAGCGCACGTGCATGCCCCACTCGAGACGAGAACTGACTCCCCTGGGCAGACTTCAGAAGTATCCCTAGATCCATGTCAGCACTGGAGAGGAATCCTCAGGTTCCGGCACGACTCCACACAAGGATCTTAGGCCCCGGCATCGACGGGAGAGGAATCCCGAGAGGCCCCCGAGCAACTCACATGGGGACTGGCCTTTCCTGAGGCCACCAGAGCGTGTCCATGAGGTCCCCGTCGTAAGTCGAGAGCACCTGCCACAACTCGAGAAAATCCAGGAGGTTCTCCCCTCCAGGCGAGATGAGGTTCATTTCCGCTGATGCGTCTACGAGGCTAATCAGAGCTAACCTCTGGAACTTCCAAAGGGTTCTTCACACCCTTTGCTGCAACTCAAGAAGTTCCCCGACATACCCGTCACCACTCGAGAGGAATGCACGAGAGTCCCTCCCACATCCAGAGGAGCCCCGTTTCCGCCTCCTAGCTCGAGAGGCAGGGATCCTTTCCCTTCGTGGTCGGGAAAGAATTCCCGGCGTTCCTGTCGCATCTCAAGAGGAGGCGCTATCCACAGGAAAGGGGAGAGGAACACCAGGGTCGTGCCACCATTCCCAGAGTGCCCCAGATATCTCAGTCCATTCCAGGGAAACCTGTTTTCCCTGCACTGCCTCGACTTTCAAGCCGAGGATCGACTCACACCACGGTGGCACGTGGGACAGCCCTGTGGGGAAAGCCTCGTGTGGAAAGCCTCGAGGGAAAGCCACAGATCCAATAGATCCACGCGAAGGGAAGCGCGACACTGCTGCTACAGCTCGGGAGGAAAGCGCACGTGCATTACCCCCCTCTTGAGACGAGGACTGACTCCACTGGGGAGACTCCAGAAGTACCCCAAGATCCATGTCAGACACTGGGAGGAATCCTCAGCTTCCGGCACTGACTCCACACAAGATCTTGGCCCCAGCATCGAAGGGAGAGGAATCCCGAGAGGCCCCGAGCAACTCGCATGGGGACTGGCCTTTCCTGAGGCCACCAGAGCTGGTCCCTGAGGTCCCCACGATCGTAAGTCGAGAGCACCTGCCGCAACTCGAGAAAATCCAGGAGGTTCTCCCCTCCAGGCGAGATGAGGCCCATTTCCGTCTGATGCGTCTTCGAGGCTAATCACACCTAACCTCTGGAACTTCCAAAGGGTCCTTCACACCCTTGCTGCAACTCAAGAAGTTCCCTGACATACCCGCCACCACTCGAGGAGAGGAAGCACGAGAGTCCCAGCCCACATCCAGAGGAGCCCCGTTTCCGCGTTCCTTGCTCGAGAGGAGGGATCCTTTCCCTGCGTGGTCGGGAATAGAATTCCCGGAGTTTCCCGTCGCATCTCAAGAGGCAGGCGCTCTCCACAGGAAAAGGCGAGAGGAATCTCCAGGGTGCGTGCCACCACTTCCCCAGAGTCCCCCAGATGTCTCAGTCCATTCCAAGGAAACCTGTTTTCCCTGCACTGCCTCGACTTTCAATCCGAGGATAGACTCACACCACGGTGGCACGTGGTACAGCCATGTAGGAAAGCCTCGTGGAAAAGCCTCGTGGGAAAGCCTCGAGGGAAAGCCCCTGATCCCTTGATCCACGCGAATGGAAGCATAACACCGCTGCTACAGCTCTGGAGGAAAGCGCAGCGTGCATGTCCCCACTCGAGACGAGGTCTGACTCCCGTGGGGAGATTCCCAGAAGCACCCCAAGATCCATGTCAGCACTGGAGAGGAATCCTCAGGTTCTGGCACCGACTCCACACAAGATCTTAGGCCCCAGCATCGACGGGAGAGAAATCCCCAGAGGCCCCCGAGCAACTCGCATGGGGACTAGCCTTTCCTGAGCCACCAGAGCGGGTCCCTGAGGTCCCTGTCTTAAGTCGAGAGCATCTGCCGCAAACTCGAGAAAATCCAGGAAGTTCTCCGTCTCCAGGCGAGATGAGGCCCATTTCCGCTGAGGCGTCTCGAGGCTAATCACATCTAACATCTGGAACATCCAAAGGGTCCTTCAAACCTTGCTGCAACTCAAGAAGTTCCTGGAATACCTGTCTCACTCGAGGGAGCACGAGAGTCCCGCCCGTATCCAGAGGAGCCCCGTTTCCGCCTCCTCTAGCTCGAGAGGAGGGATCCTTTCC
>NW_017213317.1:0-15737 GCF_001704415.2 Capra hircus | reverse complement strand
GCGTTTCGGTTCTCAGTGCCTGGGCACTGGTGTGTGAGGCTGCGGCGGAGCCTCTACACTGAAGGTGAGAGAGGTTGGCAGCTTCGATTGAAGCACATCGAGCGGCGACAGCAGTGAAAGTCATGAGCGACAGCGGCGAGGAGAACTACGGCGAGGGGGAATCCGTTCTGCTTCCAGAAGCGGAAGTGCTCATGGATCTGGGAAATCTGCAAGTCATACCCTGCAAGGTCTCGCTCCAAGGAAGATTCCAGGCGTTCCAGATCAAAGTCCAGGTCCAGATCGGAATCTAGGTCTAGATCCAGAAGAAGTTCTCGAGGCATTATACAAGGTCACGATCTCGGTCCCGGTCCCATAGAAGATCTCGTAGCAGATCTTACAGGCAGAGATTATCGAAGACGGCATAGCCACAGTCATTCTCCCATGTCTACTCGCTGGCGTCATGTTGGGAATCGGGCAAATCCTGATCCTAACTGTTGTCTTGGAGTATTTGGATTGAGCTTGTATACTACAGAAAGAGATCTAAGAGAAATGTTCTCTAAATATGGCCCAATTGCTGATGTATCTATTGTATATGACCAGCAGTCTAGACGTTCAAGAGGATTTGCCTTTGTATACTTTGAAAATGTAGATGATGCCAAGGAAGCAAAAGAGCGTGCCAATGGAATGGAGCTTGATGGATGTAGGATCAGAGTTGACTTCTCCATAACGAAAAGACCACATACTCCAACAGCAGGAATTTACATGGGGAGACCTACCTATGGCAGCTCAGCCGTCGAGATTACTATGACAGAGGATATGATCGAGGCTATGATGATCGGGACTATTAAGCAGATCGTACAGAGGAGGAGGCAGGAGGAGGAGGAGGTGCAAGACAGGGATCAGAAATACAGAAGACGGTCACCTTCTCCTACTATAGTCGTGGAGGATACAGATCACGTTCCAGATCTCGATCATACTCACCTCATCGCTATTAAAGCATGAAGATGAAGACTTTCTGAAACCTGCCCTAGAGTTGGGATATTGTTTGTGGACAATATTTTTTATTGTCTCCTGTTTAAAAAGTGAACAGTGCCTGGTGAAGTTAGGTGACTTTTACACCTTTTATGATGACTACTTTTGGTGGAGTTGAAATGCTGTTTTCATTCTGCATTTGTGTAGTTCGGTGCTTTGTTCAAAGTTAAGTGTTTTCAGAAAAGTATGTTTTACATGTATTTTTTTACAGTCTAAAATTTTGACTGCTGAGAAGTTTCTATTGTACAGAACTTCATTTAAATGGTTTTTCTACTGAATACAGGGTATTCTGAAGATTGAAGCCTGTGTGTAAAATGCTACCAAATGGCAAAAAAGCAATAACGTTTGGTTTTTACTTTTCTTTCTAACATATCAATGCTTAGGAGAACTGTTCTGATTAGATTGTCAGTAGTAAATTAAAGAAAAAAATGCCCGTTTTCCTCGAGTCCATGAAACATACCATACTTAATATACCTGCAGTTAAGTGATAAAAATTACGCTCTGTAACTCTATACTGCTAGTGTTAAAAACTAAAGATCTTTCAATACAGCAAATGCTTAATGCTTATATAAATGTGACTTTGACAGCCTTTATGTAATCTGTATTATACATAGCAGGGAATAAGATGAGTTGCACAATGTATGCCTTAAAAAGGCTATTTCTTAAAGCTGTTAGAAGGGATAATGGTATTTCAATTAGTAATCAGCAAGTGAAAATAATATTCCACCACAAATGTACTCTTGTTCTTCTAGCTTTTAAGACTATATGGAAAAACTGGGTGGTTCAGAGTTTTGAGAAAAAAGAAGGGAACACTACACCTGTGTTGTGGATGATCTGAAGACTTTGCCTGTTCATTTTTTAAATACTAATTTCAGGTTCTTTGCTTACCAAAGGAGGCCCAATTTCACTCAAAAGTTTTGAGAACTGTGTTTAAATAAATGCAAAGAAAAGAGTAAAAAGGAAAAAAAAAAAGACCTTGTGAGGAGTTGGGGCAGGAACCTGAGGATTCCTCTACAGTGCTGACATGGATCTTGGGGTACTTCTGGAGCCCCCCCAAGGGAAGTCAGTCTTCGTCTCGAATGGGGGCATGCACGTGCGCTTTCCTCCCGAGCTGTAGCAGCAGTGTCACGCTTCCGGTCGCGTGGATCAAGTGATCTGTGGCTTTTCCTCCAGGCTTTACCACGAGGCTATCCCAGAGGGCTGTCCCACATGCCGCCGAGGTGTGAGTCGAACCTCGGCGTGAAAGTCGAGGCAGTGCAGGGAAAACAGGTTCCTCTGGAATGGACTGAGATATCTAGGGGACTCTTGGAATGGTGGCACGACTCTGGAGTTCCTCTCGCATTTCCTGTGGAGAGCGCCTCCACTTGAGATGCGACGGGAACGCCGGGAATTCTTTCCCGACGAAGCAGGGAAAGGATCCACATCTCGAGCTACGAGGCGGAAAGGGGCTCCTTTGGATGTGGGCGGGACCCTCGTGCTTCCTATCGAGAGGAGACGGGTATATCAGGGAACTTCTTGAGTGGCAGCAAGGGTGTGAAGGACCCTTTGGAAGTTCCAGAGGTTAGGTGTGATTAGCCTCCAGACGCTTCAGCGGAAATGGGCTTCATCTCGGCTGGAGGGGAGAACCTCCTGGATTTTCTCGAGTTGCGGCAGGTGCTCTCGACTTACGACGGGGACCTCAGGGACCCGCTCTGGTGGCCTCAGGAAAGGCCAGTCCCCATGCGAGTTGCTCGGGGGCCTCTCGGGATTCCTCTACCATCGAGGCCGGGCCTAAGACCTTGTGTGGAGTCGGTGCCGGAACCTGAGGATTCTTCTGCAGTGCTGACATGGATCTTGGGGTACTTCTGGAGTCTCCCCAGGGGAGTCAGTCCTCGTTTGAGTGGGCGCATGCACGTGCGCTTACCCCGGAGCTGTGGCAGCAGTGTCATGCTTCCCTTCGCCTGGATCAAGGGATCTGTGGCTTTCCCACGAGGCTTTCCCACAGGGCTATCCCACCTGCCACCGTGGTGTGAGTCGATCGATGGCTTGAAAGTCAACGCAGTGCAAGGAAAACAGGTTTCCCTGGAATGGACTGAGACATCTGGTGAATCTGGGAATGGTGGCACGACCCTGGACTTCCTCTCGACTTTCCTGTGGAGAGCGCCTCCTCTTGAGATGCGACGGGAACGCCGGGAATTCTTTCCCGACCACTCAGGGAAAGGATCCCTTCTCTCGAGCTAGGAGGCAGAAACGGTGCTCTCTCTGTATGTGGGCGGGACTCTCGTGCTTCCTCTCGAGTGGAGACGGCTATGTCGGGGAAATTCTGGATTTGCAGCAAGGGTGTAAAGGACCCTTTGGAAGTTCCAGAGGTTAGGTGTGATTAGCCTGGAGACGCCTCAGTGGAAATGGTCCTCATGTTGCCAGGAGGGGAGAACCGCCTGGATTTTCTCGAGTTGCGGCAGGTGCTCTCGACTTTCGACGGGGACCTCAGGGACCCGCTCTGGTGGCCTCAGGAAAGGCCAGTCCCTATGCGAGTTGCTCGGGGCCTCTGGGGATTCCTCTCCCATCGATGCCAGGGCCTAGACCTTGTGTGGAGTCGGTGCCGGAACTTGAGCATTCCTCTGCAGTGCTGACATGGATCTTGGGGTACTTCTGAAATCTCCCCAGGGGAGTCAGTCCTCTCTCGAGTGGGGCATGATCGTGCGCTTTCCTCCCGAGGTGTAGCAGCATTGTCACGCTTCCCGGCGAGTGGATCAAGGGATCTGTGTCTTTTCCTTGAGGCTTTCCCTCGAGGCTTTCCCACGAGGCTTTCCCACAGGGCTGTCCCACGTGCCACCGTGGTGTGAGTTGATCCTCTGCTGAAAGTCGAGACAGTGCAGGGAAAACAGGTTTCCCTTGAATGGACTTAGACATCTGGGGAACTCTGGGAATGGTGGCACGTCCCTGGAGTTCCTCTCGCCTTTCCTGTGGAGAGCGCCTCCTCTTTAGATGGGACGGGAACTCCGGGAATTCTTTCCGGACCACGCAGGGAAAGGATGCATCCTCTCGAGCTATGAGGCAGAAACGGGGCTCCTCTGGATGTGGGCGGGACTGTCGTGCTTCCTCTCCAGTGGAGACGGTTATGCCGGGGAACTTCTTGAGTTGCAGCAAGGGTGTGAAGGACCCTTTGGAGGTTCCAGAGGTTAGGTGTGATTAACCTCGAGACACCTCAGCAGAAAAGGGCCTCATCTCGCCTGGAGGGGAGAACCTCCTGGATTTTCTCGAGGTGCGGCAGGTGCTGTCGACTTACGACGGGGACCTCAGGGACCCGCTATGGTGGCCTGAGTAAAGGCCAGTCCCCATTCGAGATGTTTGGGGGCCGCTCGGAATTCCTCTACCGTCGATGCCGGGGCCTAAGACTTTGAGTGGAGTCGGTGACGCAACCTGAGGATTCCTCTCCACTGCTGACATGGATCTTGGGGTACTTCTGGTGTCTCCCCAGGGGAGTCAGTCCACGTCTCGATTGGCGGCATGCAGTTCGATTCCCTCCCCAGCTGTAACAGCAGTGTCACGCTTCCCGTCGAGTGGATCAAGGATCAGTGTCTTTCCCTTGAGGCTATCACATGAGGCTTTCCCAGGAGGCTTTCCCACAGGGCTGTCCCACGTGCCACCGTGGTGTGAGTCGATCCTCGGCATGAAATCGAGGCAGTGCAGGGAAAACAGTATTCCCTGGAATGGACTGAGACATCTGGGGGACTCTGGGAATGGTGGCAAGACTCTTGAGTTCCTCTCGCCTTTCCTGAGGAGACCGCCTCCTCATGAGATGCGACGGGAATGCAGGCAATTCTTTCCCAACCACGCAGGGAAAGGATCCATCCTCTCGAGCTAAGAGGCGTAAACGGTGCTCCTCTGGATGTGGGCGGGACTCTCGTGCTTCCTCTCCAGTGGAGACGGTTATGTCCGGGAACTTCTTAAGTTGCAGCAAGGGTGTGAAGGACCCTTTGGAAGTTCCAGAGGTTAGGTGTGATTAACCTCGAGACACCTCAGTGGAAATGGGCCTCATCTCGCCTGGAGGGGATAACCTCCTGGATTTTTTCGAGTTGGGGCAGGTGCTCTCGACTTACGACAGTGACCTCAGGGACCCGTTCTGGTGGCCTCAGCAAAGGCCGGTCCCCATGCGAGATGCTTGGGGGCTTCTCGTTATTCCTCTACCTTCGATGTCGGGGCCTAAGACCTTGTGTGGAGTTGGTGCCGAAATCTGAGGATTCATCTGCAGTGCTGACATGGATCTTGGGGTACTTCAGGAGTCTCCCCAGGGGAGTCAGTCCTCGTCTCGAGTGGGGCATGCAGTTCGATACCCTCCCCGAGCTGTAGCAGCAGTGTCACGCTTCCCGTTGCATGGATCAAGGGATCTGTGGCTTTCCCTCTAGGCTTTCCCATGAGGCTTTCCCACAGGGCTGTCCCACATGCCACCTTGGTGTGAGACGATCCTCGCGTGAAAGTCATGGCAGTGCAGGGAAAACACAGGTTCCTCTGGAATGGACTGAGACATCTGGGGAACTCTTGGAATGGTGGCACGACCCTGGAGTTCCTCTGGCCTTTCCTGTGGAGAGCACTTCCTCTTGAGATGCGACGGGAACGCCAGGAATTCTTTCCCGACCACGCAGGGAAAGGATCCCTCCTGTCTAGATACGAGGCGGAAACGGGGCTCCTCTGGATGTGGGTGGGACCCTCGTGTGCTTCATCTCGAGTGGAGACGGGTATGTCGGTGATCTTCTTGACTTGCCGCAGGGGTGTCAAAGACCCTTTGGAAGTTCCAGAGGTTAGGTGTGATTAGCCTCGAGATGCCTCAGGGGAAATGGGCCTCATCTCGCCTGGAGGGGAGAACCTCCTGGATTATCTTGAGTTGGAGCAGTTGCTCTCGTCTTAGCATGGGGACCTCAGGGACCCGCTCCTGTGGCCTCAGAAAAGGCCAGTGCCCATGGGAGTTGCTAGGGGGCCTCTCAGGATTCCTCTCACGTCGATGCCGGGGCCTAAGACCTTGTGTGGAGAGCCCGAGCGGAGGCGGCGCGGAGCGTTTCGGTTCTCAGTGCCTGGGGCACTGGTGTGTGGTGTGAGGCTGCGGCGGAGCCTCTACACTGAAGGTGCGAGAGGTTGGCAGCTTCGATTGAAGCACATCGAGCGGCGACAGCAGTGAAAGTCATGAGCGACAGCGGCGAGGAGAACTACGGCGAGGGGGAATCCCGTTCTGCTTCCAGAAGCGGAAGTGCTCATGGATCTGGGAAATCTGCAAGTCATACCCCTGCAAGGTCTCGCTCCAAGGAAGATTCCAGGCGTTCCAGATCAAAGTCCAGGTCCAGATCGGAATCTAGGTCTAGATCCAGAAGAAGTTCTCGGAGGCATTATACAAGGTCACGATCTCGGTCCCGGTCCCATAGAAGATCTCGTAGCAGATCTTACAGCAGAGATTATCGAAGACGGCATAGCCACAGTCATTCTCCCATGTCTACTCGCTGGCGTCATGTTGGGAATCGGGCAAATCCTGATCCTAACTGTTGTCTTGGAGTATTTGGATTGAGCTTGTATACTACAGAAAGAGATCTAAGAGAAATGTTCTCTAAATATGGCCCAATTGCTGATGTATCTATTGTATATGACCAGCAGTCTAGACGTTCAAGAGGATTTGCCTTTGTATACTTTGAAAATGTAGATGATGCCAAGGAAGCAAAAGAGCGTGCCAATGGAATGGAGCTTGATGGATGTAGGATCAGAGTTGACTTCTCCATAACGAAAAGACCACATACTCCAACAGCAGGAATTTACATGGGGAGACCTACCTATGGCAGCTCACGCCGTCGAGATTACTATGACAGAGGATATGATCGAGGCTATGATGATCGGGACTATTACAGCAGATCGTACAGAGGAGGAGGAGGAGGAGGAGGAGGATGGAGAGCTGCTCAAGACAGGGATCAGAAATACAGAAGACGGTCACCTTCTCCCTACTATAGTCGTGGAGGATACAGATCACGTTCCAGATCTCGATCATACTCACCTCATCGCTATTAAAGCATGAAGATGAAGACTTTCTGAAACCTGCCCTAGAGTTGGGATATTGTTTGTGGACAATATTTTTTATTGTCTCCTGTTTAAAAAGTGAACAGTGCCTGGTGAAGTTAGGTGACTTTTACACCTTTTATGATGACTACTTTTGGTGGAGTTGAAATGCTGTTTTCATTCTGCATTTGTGTAGTTCGGTGCTTTGTTCAAAGTTAAGTGTTTTCAGAAAAGTATGTTTTACATGTATTTTTTTACAGTCTAAAATTTTGACTGCTGAGAAGTTTCTATTGTACAGAACTTCATTTAAATGGTTTTTCTACTGAATACAGGGTATTCTGAAGATTGAAGCCTGTGTGTAAAATGCTACCAAATGGCAAAAAGCAACAATAACGTTTGGTTTTTACTTTTCTTTCTAACATATCAATGCTTAGGAGAACTGTTCTGATTAGATTGTCAGTAGTAAATTAAAGAAAAAATGCCCGTTTTCCTCGAGTCCATGAAACATACCATACTTAATATACCTGCAGTTAAGTGATAAAAATTACGCTCTGTAACTCTATACTGCTAGTGTTAAAAACTAAAGATCTTTCAATACAGCAAATGCTTAATGCTTATATAAATGTGACTTTGACAGCCTTTATGTAATCTGTATTATACATAGCAGGGAATAAGATGAGTTGCACAATGTATGCCTTAAAAAGGCTATTTCTTAAAGCTGTTAGAAGGGGATAATGGTATTTCAATTAGTAATCAGCAAGTGAAAATAATATTCCACCACAAATGTACTCTTGTTCTTCTAGCTTTTAAGACTATATGGAAAACTGGGTGGTTCAGAGTTTTGAGAAAAAAGAAGGGAACACTACACCTGTGTTGTGGATGATCTGAAGACTTTGCCTGTTCATTTTTTAAATACTAATTTCAGGTTCTTTGCTTACCAAAGGAGGCCCAATTTCACTCAAAAGTTTTGAGAACTGTGTTTAAATAAATGCAAAGAAAGAGTAAAAAGGAAAGAAAAAAAAAAGACCTTGTGAGGAGTTGGGGCAGGAACCTGAGGATTCCTCTACAGTGCTGACATGGATCTTGGGGTACTTCTGGAGCCCCCCCAAGGGAAGTCAGTCTTCGTCTCGAATGGGGGCATGCACGTGCGCTTTCCTCCCGAGCTGTAGCAGCAGTGTCACGCTTCCGGTCGCGTGGATCAAGTGATCTGTGGCTTTTCCTCCAGGCTTTACCACGAGGCTATCCCAGAGGGCTGTCCCACATGCCGCCGAGGTGTGAGTCGAACCTCGGCGTGAAAGTCGAGGCCAGTGCAGGGGAAAACAGGTTCCTCTGGAATGGACTGAGACATCTAGGGACTCTTGGAATGGTGGCACGACTCTGGAGTTCCTCTCGCATTTCCTGTGGGAGAGCGCCTCCCACTTGAGATGCGATGGGAACGCCGGGAATTCTTTCCCGACGAAGCAGGGAAAGGATCCCACATCTCGAGCTACGAGGCGGAAAGGGGCTCCTCTGGATGTGGGCGGGACCATCGTGCTTCCTATCGAGAGGAGACGGGTATGTCAGGGAACTTCTTGAGTGGCAGCAAGGGTGTGAAGGACCCTTTGGAAGTTCCAGAGGTTAGGTGTGATTAGCCTCCAGACCCTTCAGCGGAAATGGGCTTCATCTCGCCTGGAGGGAGAACCTCCTGGATTTTCTCGAGTTGCGGCAGGTGCTCTCGACTTACGACGGGGACCTCAGGGACCCGCTCTGGTGGCCTCAGGAAAGGCCAGTCCACATGCGAGTTGCTCGGGGGCCTCTCGGGATTCCTCTACCATCGAGGCCGGGGGCCTAAGACCTTGTGTGGAGTCCGGTGCCGGAACCTGAGGATTCTTCTGCAGTGCTGACATGGATCTTGGGGTACTTCTGGAGTCTCCCCAGGGGAGTCAGTCCTCGTTTGAGTGGGCGCATGCACGTGCGCTTACCTCCGGAGCTGTGGCCAGCAGTGTCATGCTTCCTTCGCCTGGATCAAGGGATCTGTGGCTTTCCCCACGAGGCTTTCCCACAGGGCTATCCCACGCTGCCAACCGTGGTGTGAGTTCGATCGACTGGCTTGAAAGTCAACGCAGTGCAAGGAAAACAGGTTTCCCTGGAATGGACTGAGACATCTGGGAATCTGGGAATGGTGGCACGACCCTGGACTTCCTCTCGACTTTCCTGTGGAGAGCGCCTCCTCTTGAGATGCGACGGAAACGCTGGGAATTCTTTCCCGACCACTCAGGGAAAGGATCCCTTCTCTCGAGCTAGGAGGCAGAAACGGTGCTCCTCTGTATGTGGGCGGGACTCTCGTGCTTCCTCTCGAGTGGAGACGGCTATGTCGGGGAAATTCTGGATTTGCAGCAAGGGTGTAAAGGACCCTTTGGAAGTTCAGAGGTTAGGTGTGATTAGCCTCGAGACGCCTCAGTGGAAATGGTCCTCATGTTGCCAGGAGGGGAGAACCGCCTGGATTTTCTCGAGTTGCGGCAGGTGCTCTCGACTTTCGACGGGGACCTCAGGGACCCGCTCTGGTGGCCTCAGGAAAGGCCAGTCCCTATGCGAGTTGCTCGGGGGCCTCTGGGGATTCCTCTCCCATCGATGCCAGGGCCTAGACCTTGTGTGGGAGTCGGTGCCGGAACTTGAGCATTCCTCTGCAGTGCTGACATGGATCTTGGGGTACTTCTGAAGTCTCCCCAGGGGAGTCAGTCCTCGTCTCGAGTGGGGGCATGTCGTGCGCTTTCCTCCCGAGGTGTAGCAGCATTGTCACGCTTCCCGGCGAGTGGATCAAGGGATCTGTGTCTTTTCCTTGAGGCTTTCCCTCGAGGCTTTCCCACGAGGCTTTCCCACAGGGCTGTCCCACGTGCCACCGTGGTGTGAGTTGATCCTCTGCTGAAAGTCGAGACAGTGCAGGGAAAACAGGTTTCCCTTGAATGGACTTAGACATCTGGGGAACTCTGGGAATTGGTGGCACGATCCCTGGAGTTCCTCTCGCCTTTCCTGTGGAGAGCGCCTCCTCTTTAGATGGGACGGGAACTCCGGGAATTCTTTCCGGACCACGCAGGGAAAGGATGCATCCTCTCGAGCTATGAGGCAGAAACGGGGCTCCTCTGGATGTGGGCGGGACTGTCGTGCTTCCTCTCCAGTGGAGACGGTTATGTCGGGGAACTTCTTGAGTTGCAGCAAGGGTGTGAAGGACCCTTTGGAAGTTCCAGAGGTTAGGTGTGATTAACCTCGAGACGCCTCAGCAGAAAGGGCCTCATCTCGCCTGGAGGGGAGAACCTCCTGGATTTTCTCGAGGTGCGGCAGGTGCTGTCGACTTACGACGGGGACCTCAGGGACCCGCTCTGGTGGCCTGAGTAAAGGCCAGTCCCCATTCGAGATGTTTGGGGGCCCGCTCGGAATTCCTCTACCGTCGATGCCGGGGCCTAAGACTTTGAGTGGAGTCGGTGACGCAACCTGAGGATTCCTCTCCACTGCTGACATGGATCTTGGGTACTTCTGGTGTCTCCCCAGGGGAGTCAGTCCTCGTCTCGAGTGGCGGCATGCAGTTTCGATTCCCTCCCCAGCTGTAACAGCAGTGTCACGCCTTCCCGTCGAGTGGATCAAGGGATCAGTGTCTTTCCCTTGAGGCTATCACATGAGGCTTTCCCAGGAGGCTTTCCCACAGGGCTGTCCCACGTGCCACCGTGGTGTGAGTCGATCCTCGGCATGAAATCGAGGCAGTGCAGGGAAAACAGGTATTCCCTGGAATGGACTGAGACATCTGGGGACTCTGGGAATGGTGGCACGACTCTTGAGTTCCTCTCGCCTTCCCTGGAGGAGACCGCCTCCTCATGAGATTGCGACGGGAATGCAGGCAATTCTTTCCCACCACGCAGGGAAAGGATCCATCCTCTCGAGCTAAGAGGCGTAAACGGTGCTCCTCTGGATGTGGGCGGGACTCTCGTGCTTCCTCTTCAGTGGAGACGGTTATGTCGGGGAACTTCTTGAGTTGCAGCAAGGGGTGTGAAGGACCCTTTGGAAGTTCCAGAGGTTAGGTGTGATTAACCTCGAGACGCCTCAGCTGGAAATGGGCCTCATCTCGCCTGGAGGGGAGAACCTCCTGGATTTTTCTCGAGTTGGGGCAGGTGCTCTCGACTTACGACGAGGGACCTCAGGGACCCGTTCTGGTGCCTCAGCAAAGGCCGGTCCCCATGCGAGATGCTTGGGGGCTTCTCGTTATTCCTCTACCTTCGATGTCGGGCCTAAGACCTTGTGTGGAGTTGGTGCCGAAATCTGAGGATTCCATCTGCCAGTGCTGACATGGATCTTGGGGTACTTCTGGAGTCTCCCCAGGGGAGTCAGTCCTCGGTCTCGAGTGGCGGCATGCAGTTCGATACCCTCCCGAGCTGTAGCAGCAGTGTCACGCTTCCCATCAAGTAGATCAAGGGATCTGTGGCTTTCCCTCGAGGCTTTCCCACGAGGCTTTCCCACGAGGACTGTTCCCGGGCCCACGTGCCACCGTGGTGTGAGTCGATCCTCGGCTTGAAAGTCGAGGCAGTGCAAGGGGAAAACAGTTTTCCCTGGAATGGACTGAGACATCTGGGGGAATCTGGGAATGGTGGCACGACCCATGGAGTTCCTCTCGCCTTTCCTGTGGAGAGCTGCCTCCTACTTCAGATGTGACGGGAACGCCGGGAATTCTTTCCCGCCACACGCAGGGAAAGGATCCCTGCTCTTGAGCTTTGACGCGAAATCGGGGCTCCTCTGGATGTCGGAAGGACTCTCGTGCTTCCTCTCGAGCAGGAGACGGGTATGTCGGGGATCTTTCTTGGAGCTGCAGCAAGGGTGTGAAGGACACTTTCGAAGTTCCAGAGGTTAGATGTTTTTAGCCTCGAGGCCGCCCTCAGCGCGAAATGGGCCTCATCTCGCCTGGAGGGGAGAACCTCCTGGATTTTCTCGAGTTGCGGCAGGTGGTCTCGACTTACGACAGGGGACCTCAGGGACCCGCTCTGGTGGCCTCAGGAAAGGTTCCAGTGCACGACTCACACAAGTTGTCTTAGGCCGCATCGACGGGAGAGGAATTCCCGAGAGTGCCCCCGATCAACTCGTATGGGACTGGCCTTTCCTGAGGCACCAGAGCGGGTACCTCTGAGGTCCCCGTCGTAAGTCGAGACCACCTGCCGCAACTCGAGAAAATCCAGGAGGTTCTCCCCTCCAGGCGAGATGAGGCCCCATTTCCCGCTGAGGGGGGCTCGGAGGCTAAAAACATCCTAACCTCTGGAACTTCGGAAAGTGTCCCTTCACACCCTTGCTGCAGCTCAAGAAGATCCCCGACATACCCGTCTCCTCTCGAGAGGAAGCACGAGAGTCCTTCCGACATCCAGAGAGCCCCGATTTCGCGCTCAAAGCTCAAGAGCAGGGATCCTTTCCCTGCGTGTGCGGGGAAAGAATTCCCGGCGTTCCCGTCGAACTCTGAAGTGGAGGCACTCTCCACAGGAAAGGCGAGAGGAACTCCAGGGTCGTGCCACCATTCCCAGATTCCCCCAGATGTTCTCAGTCCATTCCAGGGAAAACCTGTTTTCCCTTGCACTGCCTCGACTTTCAAGGCCGAGGATCGACTCACACCACGGTGGCACGTGGGACAGTCCTTGTAGTCGGGAAAGCCTCGTGGGAAAGCCTCGAGGGAAAGCCACAGATCCCTTGATCTACTTGATGGGAAGCGTGACACTGCTGCTACAGCTCGGAGGGTATCGAACTGCATGCCCCCACTCGAGACCGAGGACTGACTCCCCTGGGGAGACTCCAGAAGTACCCCAAGATCCATGTCAGCACTGCAGATGAATCCTCAGATTTCGGCACCAACTCCACACAAGGTCTTAGGCCCCGACATCGAAGGTAGAGGAATAACGAGAAGCCCCCAAGCATCTCGCATGGGGACCGCGCCTTTGCTGAGGCCACCAGAACGGGTCCCTGAGGTCCCTGTCGTAAGTCGAGAGCACCTGCCCCAACTCGAGAAAATCCAGGAAGTTTCTCCCCTCCAGGCGAGATGAGGCCCATTTCCACTGAGGCGTCTCCGAGGTTAATCACACCTAAACCTCTGGAACTTCCAAAGGGTCCTTCACACCCTTGCTGCAACTCAAGAAGTTCCCCGACATAACCGTCTCCACTGAAGAGGAAGCACGAGAGTCCCGCCCACATCCAGAGGAGCACCGTTTACGCCTCTTAGCTCGAGAGGATGGATCCTTTCCCTGCGTGGTTGGGAAAGAATTGCCTGCATTCCCGTCGCATCTCATGAGGAGGCGGTCTCCTCAGGAAAGGCGAGAGGAACTCAAGAGTCGTGCCACCATTCCCAGAGTCCCCCAGATGTCTCAGTCCATTCCAGGGAATACTGTTTTCCCTGCACTGCCTCGATTTCATGCCGAGGAATCGACTCACACCACGGTGGCACGTGGGACAGCCCTGTGGGAAAGCCTCCTGGGAAAGCCTCATGTGATAGCCTCAAGGGAAAGACACTGATCCCTTGATCCACTCGACGGGAAGGGTGACACTGCTGTTACAGCTGGGGAGGGAATCGAACTGCATGCCGCCACTCGAGACGAGGACTGACTCCCCTGGGGAGACACCAGAAGTACCCCAAGATCCATGTCAGCAGTGGAGAGGAATCCTCAGGTTGCGTCACCGACTCCACTCAAAGTCTTAGGCCCCGGCATCGACGGTAGAGGAATTCGAGCGGCCCCCCAAACATCTCGAATGGGGACTGGCCTTACTCAGGCCACCAGAGCGTGTCCCTGAGGTCCCCGTCGTAAGTCGACAGCACCTGCCGCACCTCGAGAAAATCCAGGAGGTTCTCCCCTCCAGGCGAGATGAGGCCCTTTTCTGCTGAGGCGTCTCGAGGTTAATCACACCTAACCTCTGGAACTTCCAAAGGGTCCTTCACACCCTTGCTGCAACTCAAGAAGTTCCCCGACATAACCGTCTCCACTGGAGAGGAAGCACGACAGTCCCGCCCACATCCAGAGGAGCCCCGTTTCTGCCTCATAGCTCGAGAGGATGCATCCTTTCCCTGCGTGGTCCGGAAAGAATTCCCGGAGTTCCCGTCCCATCTAAAGAGGAGGCGCTCTCCACAGGAAAGGCGAGAGGAACTCCAGGGTCGTGCCACCATTCCCAGAGTTCCCCAGATGTCTAAGTCCATTCAAGGGAAACCTGTTTTCCCTGCACTGTCTCGACTTTCAGCAGAGGATCAACTCACACCACGGTGGCACGTGGGACAGCCCTGTGGGAAAGCCTCGTGGGAAAGCCTCGAGGGAAAGCCTCAAGGAAAGACACAGATCCCTTGATCCACTCGCCGGGAAGCGTGACAATGCTGCTACACCTCGGGAGGAAAGCGCACGAGCATGCCCCCACTCGAGACGAGGACTGACTCCCCTGGGAGACTTCAGAAGTACCCCAAGATCCATGTCAGCACTGCAGAGGAATGCTCAAGTTCCGGCACCGACTCCACACAAGGTCTAGGCCCTGGCATCGATGGGAGAGGAATCCCCAGAGGCCCCCGAGCAACTCGCATAGGGACTGGCCTTTCCTGAGGCCACCAGAGCGGGTCCCTGAGGTCCCCGTCGAAAGTCGAGAGCACCTGCCGCAACTCGAGAAAATCCAGGCGGTTCTCCCCTCCTGGCAACATGAGGACCATTTCCACTGAGGCGTCTCGAGGCTAATCACACCTAACCTCTGGAACTTCCAAAGGGTCCTTTACACCCTTGCTGCAAATCCAGAATTTCCCCGACATAGCCGTCTCCACTCGAGAGGAAGCACGAGAGTCCCGCCCACATACAGAGGAGCACCGTTTCGCCTCCTAGCTCGAGAGAAGGGATCCTTTCCCTGAGTGGTCGGGAAAGAATTCCCGCGTTCCGTCGCATCTCAAGAGGAGGCGCTCTCCACAGGAAAGTCGAGAGGAAGTCCAGGGTCGTGCCACCATTCCCAGATTCGCCAGATGTCTCAGTCCATTCCAGGGAAACCTGTTTTCCTTGCACTGCGTTGACTTTCAAGCCATCGATCGACTCACACCACGGTGGCACGTGGGATAGCCCTGTGGGAAAGCCTCGTGGGAAAGCCACAGATCCCTTGATCCAGGCGAAGGGAAGCATGACACTGCTGCCACAGCTCCGGAGGTAAGCACGTGCATGCGCCCACTCAAACGAGGACTGACTCCCCTGGGAGACTCCAGAAGTACCCCAAGATCCATGTCAGCACTGCAGAAGAATCCTCAGGTTCCGGCACCGACTCCACACAAGGTCTTAGGCCCCGGCCTCGATGGTAGAGGAATCCCGAGAGGCCCCCGAGCAACTCGCATGTGGACTGGCCTTTCCTGAGGCCACCAGAGCGGGTCCCTGAGGTCCCCGTCGTAAGTCGAGAGCACCTGCCGCAACTCGAGAAAATCCAGGAGGTTCTCCCCTCCAGGCGAGATGAAGCCCATTTCCGCTGAAGCGTCTGGAGGCTAATCACACCTAACCTCTGGAACTTCCAAAGGGTCCTTCACACCCTTGCTGCACTCAAGAAGTTCCCTGACATACCCGTCTCCTCTCGATAGGAAGCACGAGGGTCCCGCCCACATCCAGAGGAGCCCCTTTCCGCCTCGTAGCTCGAGATGTGGATCCTTTCCTGCTTCGTCGGGAAAGAATTCCCGGCGTTCCCATCGCATCTCAAGTGGAGGCGCTCTCCAC